>NC_090383.1:66265420-66511188 GCF_036365525.1 Heterodontus francisci | reverse complement strand
TTCGGGGTTTTGGACTTATTTTAAAAGCCCGTTGAAAACCCCGAATCTGTCAGAAGTTGGAAAATTTGCTGAAATCCCATTTTACTTGCATTAAATATATAAATTCCTGTTTAATGATCGGTGCATAATTCTGTGAATGCGGGGCGTGCAGTCACGTGCGTCGGATTAAACCTGGCGGCACCCGAGGTTAGACGCCACATTGCTGCCAAGGGGAGAGGAGGGGGGTTTGGAGGACATTGTGGGATTGTGTTGCTGCGTGCTCTGCAAGGGGGTCCCACGACTCAGGGGCTTGGTAAGGGGGTTAAGTGTGGGTTTGGGTGGGGGGGTGGTGGTGGGCTGCAGCAGTATAGGGTTGACAAATTGCTGTGTGCAGGGTTTGGTCAATTACACTGTTCAAACAGAGGGTGGGCCATTATCAAGGCTGGGCTCTGAGGTCCATCAACAACTCCACTGAGAGAATTGTCAGATCCCCAGTTGCCAAGGCAGAGTTGTTTTCTGCATAGACATCGCGCTCTCCAAGCCCACAGGTCACCTGGCATGGGTCTGTTACACCCTATGTTTCTGGACCTTCATGGCATAATGTGGTGCCTGTGATAGAGAGAGTAGCAAGAGGCAGCTGCGCCTGTCTGTGATGCTCCACAATGAGAGCCACAGCAGCCAGCCTTCCTAAGAAGGGCCCACCAATGCCAGAGAGCATACCTTCTCGAATCAGCTACCTCCAAATGCCCAAGCATCACTGTCAGCGAAGACTATAGCTCCCTAGGGCGGGCGTCACTGACTTTTGTGCCCTGTTGCAGGACGTGTTGCGACCTATGGGATTTGGGGATCACCCTATGCCAGTTGTCATGCAACTTTATTTTTCTCTTCTGTTTAAAAACAGTGTACCTTTAAGATAGAGAAGTTTTTTAGATTCTTTGAGAACAGTGCCACAGCCAGCCTGTTCCCTAGGTAACAGTAGGAGATGTGCTGTAATGTTTCAGTTTGACTGTGTGTAGGGACTGGCTGAAACCAGTCTGAACTGGAACCCAACTAAGTGTGCGAATTAAAAAGAAGCTGTCTATATCTCAGCAGAAAAATCTACATTGAGCTCATACTGTGTTTGCCTAAGAAGAAAAAAAACCCCTGGAAAGAACATTTTCATTGTTTGATGACTTCGAAACTCTAAGAAGTCTCTGCTGCAGAATTGACTCTCTGTCTTGCCTGTTTGTGTTTGCTAGAATTCTCAGTGAAGTTTCTGCCAAAGGACTACCAGTTTGAAAATCCAAGTGGACCTATTGCTGTGCTCCTTGTTGTAAGAAGTGTGTGATACCTGCTGTAGCTGAAATACCTTGACTACCTATCTATTAAAGACTGTTTTGCTGAATTTGCCTGGAGACTTCGAGTGACATCTGATCATTCTACTTTGCGTCGCCTCATCAACCGGGAATGAAACCCACCGGGACTTGCAACCCAGCTACTTTATTTTATTCCTAAGAAACCACTTTTTTTTTCACTAACGTTCAACCCCAGTAGTTTTTGAATGTATGTGTGTGTGCATGGGGGTTTGGGGGGGGTGGTGGGGGGTTAGGTTAAATAAGAAGTTATGAGGTCCTTAGACATAAATTTATCTTTTAATAATAGTTAAGATTTAGTTTCTTAATAAATAGCTAATTTGCTGTTACTTAAAGATACCTGGTTTGGTGTATTTTATTCTGTGGGTTAATAAAGTGTTTAATCTGGTTGTTTTCCAGTTAGGCGGGAAAACTTTAATAATATGCTGCGACCTGTGGAGTGATGGGATTGAATTGACAGTGCATTGCTCCCACCTCGGCTGTAACTCAGTGACCCTGAAAATCACCATTGCATTAAACTTCTAGACATCCAGATCTTTCCAGGGATCCATCAGGGGAGCCCTCAGATGTGGATGGCAGCCTCTCCTCCCTTTGAAGGCTCTCTTGAGCCTCACTGCTCACCAGAGAAGAACAAGGAGCCATTGCTGCATTGAGCTTATGGCCATGGCGGCAGTGTGCATGTCTGCATGCGTCTGTGGGATCTGGCTGTCCTTGAGGGTTGCCAACCTCTTGATGGAGGAAGGCATGTGCTTACATGCCTGAGACATGGCAGAAGTCATGGCATGGATGGACTCCTCCATCATCAACTCATAGCTGTGCATGACCTCTGGCATCTCCACCAGGTGTTGCTTTACCTCTCTCTGCAACTCCAACATGCCCTGTGCGTTTGACACCAGAGCTCATTATCATTCTGGGGCTCAGCATGGCCTGGCCACCCATAGTCCTCCAACTGTCGGAGGCCTTGGCTGTCTCTGCGTCAGCCAGCTGCTCGGGCTTGTGCGCGGTGCTCTCACCAGCTAGTGACCCTGATTCTAATGCTGAGCAGGTACCCACTGAGGTGAAAGTATCTGTGCTACTGGAGGGTGCAGAGGAGTTATGGGACAGTGCATCCTCAAAGTGGTCTAAGGCTGTCACAGAGGAGTCGAGGATAGAATCAATTTGGCTACAGCTAAGGAACAAAAAAGGTGCGGTTACATTGTTTGTTGTGTCTATAGGCCACCAGCTAGTGGGAAGGACGTGGAGGAACTAATTTGCAAGGAAATTACAGAGAGGTGCAAAAGTTATAGGGTAGTTAGAATGAGGTACTTTAATTATCCAAACATAGACTGGGATAATAGTGTAAAGGACAGTGAGGGGCAAGTGTTCCTAGAGTGTGTTCAGGAAAATTTTCTACAACAGTATGTTGCTAGTCCGAGAAAGGAGGCACTGCTAGACCTGGTTCTTGGGAATGGGGTGGGCCAAGTGGATCAGTTATCAGTAGGAGAGCACTTAGGGGATAGTGATCATTGTATCGTAAAGTTTAGGCTGACTATGGAAAAGGGAAAAGAGCAATCCAGGGGAAGAACTGGGAGAAGGCCAACTTCAATAGAGTAAGAATGGAGCTGTGGTGAATAAATTGGAGTCAAAAGCTGGCAGGAAAACCAGTAGATGAACAATGGGCTACCTTCAAAGAAGAGATAGTTCGGGCACAGTCAAGGTATGTTCCCTCGAAGGGGAAAAGTAGGGCAAACAAATCCAGAGCTCTCTGGATGACAAAAGAGGTAGAGATTATGATCAAGAAGAAAAAGTGTGCTTATGACAGATGCCTGGTAGAAAATACACCAATGAGAACCAGGCTGAATGTAGAAGCTCCAGAGGGGAAAGTGAAAAAGCAAATAAGAAAAGCAAAGAGAGAGCATGAAAAGAGGCTTGCAGCTAGCATGAAAGGAAATTCCGAAGTTTTCTATCGGCATATAAATAGTAAAAGAGTGGTTAAAGGAGGCGTGGGGCCGATTAGGGACCAGAAAGGAGATTTACACATGGAGGCAGAGGGCATAGCTGAAGTATTAAATTAATACTTTGCATCTGTCTTTACCAAGGAAGACGAAGATGCAACCCAGGCAATGTTGAAAGAGGAGGTAAGTCAGACACTAGAGGGGTTTAAAATTGATAAAGAGGAAGTATTGGATATGCTGTCTGTACTTAAAGTGGATAAGGTACCAGGACCGATCTGATGCATCCAAGGACACTGAGGGAAGTGAGGGTGGAAATCACAGAGGCACTGGCCATAATTTTTCAGTCTTCCTTAGACTCAGGGGTGGTGCCGGAAGACTGGAGAATTGGAAACGTTATACCCTTGTTCAAAAAAGGGTGTAACGATAAGCCCAAGAATCACAGGCCAGTCAGTTTAACTTCGGTGGTGGGAAAACGTCTCGAAAAAATAATTCAGGACAAAATCAGTAGTCACATGGACAAATGCAAGTTAATTAAGGAAAGTCAGCATGGATTTCTTAAGGGAAAATCACGTTTAACTAACTTGCTGGAGTTTTTTGAAGAGGTAACAGAGAGGGTTGATGAGGGCAATGCTGTTGATGTGGTGTACATGGACATACAAAAGGCATTTGACACAGTGCCACACAACAGACTTGTGAGCAAACTTGTGGCTCATGGAATAAAAGGGACGGTAGCAACATGGATACGAAATTGGCTGAGTGACGGGAAAGAAAGAGTAGTGGTCAATGGATGTTTTTTGGGCTGGAGGAAGGTTTGTAGTGGAGTTCCCCAGGTATCTGTGTTGGGACCCTTGCTTTTCCTGATTTGTATTAATGACCTAGACCTTAGTGTACAGGGCACAATTTCGAAGTTTGCAGATGATACGAAATTGGAAGCATTGTAAACTGTGTGGAGGATAGCGTAGAACTTCAAAAGGACATAGACAATTTGGTGGAATGGGCAGACAGGTGGCAGATGAAGTTCAATGCAGAAAAGTGTGAAGTGATTCATTTTGGTAGGAAGAACATGGGGAGACAATATAGAATAAAGGGTACAATTCTAAAGGGGGTGCAGGAGCAGAGGAACCTGGATGTATATGTGCATAAGTCATTGAAGGTGGCAGGACAGGTTGAGAGAGCGGTCAATAAAGCATACAGTGCCCTGGACTTTATTAATAGGGGCATAGAGTACAAGAGCAAGGAAGTTATGTTGAACATGTATAAAACGCTAGTTCGGCTCAGCTGGAGTATTGCGTCCAGTTCTGGGCACCGCACTTGAGGAAAGACATGAGGGAATTGGAGAGAGTACAGAAAAGATTCACGAGGATGGTTCCAGGGATGAGGAACTTCAGTTATGAAGATAGATTGGAGAAGTTAGGACTGTTTTCCTTGCAGAGAGGTGATTTGATAGAGGTATTCAAAATCATAAGGGTCTGGACAGAGTAGATAGAGAGAGAGAAACTGTCCCCACTGGTGAAAGATCGAGAACAAGATGGTAGAGATTTAAATATTTGGTAAGAGAAGCAAAAGTGACATGAGGAAAAACTTTTTCGCGCAGTGAGTGGTTACGGTCTGGAATGCGCTGCCTGAGAACGGGTGGAGGCAAGTTCAATTGAAGCATTCAAAAGGGAATTAGACAGTTGTATGAAAAGGAAGAATGTGCAGGGGAATGGAGAGAAGGCAGGGGAATGGAACTGAGGGAATTGCTCTTTCGGAGAGCCATTGTGGACACGATGGGCTGAATGGCCTCCTTCTGCACTGTAATGATTCTGTGGTCCTCCTCCTCAGAGGTGGATGACTGTCTTCCTGTGGCTGCAGATCCCTGGCGCACAACAACCTGCATTAGAGATCACAAACGTGTGGGTTAGACTATGCAGATCTCCTGATGCCAACCGTGAGTGATGTGAGTCTCCAACATTAATGCGCATGCCGACGGGAGTCAATCCTCACTGTCTTATGCAGGGTCTCCAGTCTCCACGTCTGATATAGCGCGGCCGCCCTGTTTGCCCACCAGCTCTAATGCCTCTTTCTTGGCAGAGGTGAGTGGGCGCAGTTCTGGAAGTCCTCTGCCAGTCCGGGCCATCTCCCTCCCATTGTGGGCCCTCTTTTTCTGCAGGAAGAAGGATGGAGATAGTAGAGAATGGCAGACTGATCAACATGACAGTTCTGCTAATGTTAGTCCCTTGTCCCCTACTGGGGGATCTGATGTATCTAATTCTGACACACGCTGTCAGTGGAGTTAAATGGGGTGAGCTAGGAAGGAAGGTGGTCTGTGGCCGGGGTGCAGCCATGCATCTGTCAGAATGAGATGAAGCCTTAGCCCCTGAGCCATCATGGTGCAGTGCTACCCTCTCCCTGTCACGCACCGTCCCGTCTTTAGTGTGGAACTAATGGGCAAATTCAGCAAGTTCACACTGTTGCAATCATTTTAATGCCAAGACTATTGGTGGGGATTGCAACAGTGGAACCTGTGAAAGAGCAGGGTATCTCTGACAGCAGCATATGGATTTCCATGTTCTTTTGCGCATGTATGTGCTCCAGAAGTCACTGTCAGGTTTCCTGTGTTATATCAGTGAACGATGATAGCCTGAGTGCTGATAGCCTCATTGTTGTTCTCATCACAAATTCCAGGCCCATATATTCTGAGCGTGGACTGACTAGTTAATGTATTGATGACACAAGATTTGAAGGAGATGCATGTTGCAACAATCAACTCATTGTAGATACATAATTCTTGTTTGCTTGTGACATTCGACAAAATATTGACCGAGGAGGGTCAAATGTCTTGAATTACTGAATGCTCACTGACTTTTTTTAATTAACAAAATCAACAAATTTAAAAAGCGAGAGAAATGAAAAGCCCACAACAAAAGGCAGAAGAGTAGATAGCTGGTACTTTTGCTGCAGCTGCAAATTGGAAGCTGGTCCAGGGCCAGTGCCACAGAATTATATTTCTCTGATACTCGAAAGATCACCATTTTATTCAGCATGAGCAGAATCATTCATTTTAGCATATGCCCATCCGCTCAATATCTTATTTGGAGAAAAAATTAATTGACAAATATTTTATTAGTTTGCTTGTTCTAATGGTCACTAGATTTCTCGAGTCAGTTTACATGGTATTGTACAGCATCCTAGCAACAGTTGAAGATTCTGTTTAAATTTCAGGGTGCATTTTATGAAATTATTGATCTGTTTCAAAGACTTGTTTATTGGTGAATTATTTGTTTTTGTGGAGTCTAATGTGTATCAGATTCACTCGATTAAAATCCCTAAGTTGCATTCTCCAATCCACCTTCTGTTAATCTTATGGTTTGTATGTATGAATGTCATGTAACTAGGTTTTTTTTCATGGAATGTGGGCCAACATTTGGTGCCCATCCCTAATTGTCCTTGACAACTGAGTGGGTTGCCAGGCTATTTCAGAGGGCATTTAAGTGTCAACCACATTGCTGTGGGCCTGGAGTCACATGTAGGCCGGACCAGGTAAGGACGGCAGATTTCCTTCCCTAAGGGACATTAGTGAACCAGATGAGTTTTTACTTCAATCAATGATAGTTTCATGGGACCATTACTGAGACTACATTTCAATTCCGGATTTTTAATTATTTGTCGTGGTGGAATTTGAACCTGTGTCCCCATGGCATTAGCCTGGGCCTCTGAATTACTAGTCCAATGACATTACCACTACACCACCGTCTCTCCGAGAAACTCTATACTATCCTATACCAGATGTATCTTAAAACACAAGCAAAATTATACTGCCACTGCTATTAACTGCAACAACAATTTGCATTTAAATAGCCCTTTTAAGTAATAAACACATCCCAAACCTTTCACAGGAACGTTATTGGGAAAATTTGACACTAAGCCCATTAGAGCAATTAGGACAGCTGATTGAAAGCTTAATCAAGGTGGTAGGTTACAGGAGTGCCTTAATAGAGCAGGAAGGGGTTTTGGGAGAGAATTCCAGAGCTTAGGACCTAAGCAGGTGAAGGAACAGCCAGCAGTGCAAAACAGTGATATGCGCAAGAGGCCAGATTTGGAGGAGCACAGGGCCAGGGGAAGGAGTGGTGATGTAGGTTTGAGTAGGCTGCAGAAATAGGGAGGGGCAAGAGCATGAAGGGGTTTGAATGCCAGACTAAGAATTTTAAAATCGAAGTTTTCTGGATTGTAGGTCAGTGAGCCCATTGGTGATAGGCAAATGGGATTGGTACAAGTTAGGATACTGTTATGACCTTTTTCACCTGGTGTCTAGGGGTCTTTTACTGCTATCACCTGGTCTTATTATAACAGGGTTTAATTTTAAAATACCGTTTTGAGCTCCCCCTTGGTGAATCCTTGTTCACCACTTTCCAATTATAAGGCAAAGAAATGAGCACAACCAGGTTTTCTCAGGTTTAAAGAAGAAAAGTGAAATTTATTAAACCTTAAACTTAAACTCTAATAGGGTAAACGCCGACGGATACATGCTGCGCCGCACGCTAGTATGCATACGTGATACGCACATGCAAATAGGGACAGAAAAGAGCAGAAGAAAAATCAAGTAAAAATAATTTGAGGCAATCTCTGAAGAGGGGGTTTATACTGTGTTTCGAGCTTGCTGTAGTCCTTGATTGTAAGTAGTCTTGCTTTTCCTTGGGGCCCAGTATTCTTCTTAAACCTTGTTCACTATAAGAGACGTTTCTCTCTTGGGGTTCATGTGTCTTCGATGGGTCTTCAGTTCCGTGAGAAAGAAATGGGCGCAGACAGGAGAGAAGTGTTTTCAGTCCAGGAGAACAAAGCTTTCTGAGTTTTAGAACTCTGTGGCAAGTTCAAATCAAAAAGTCAGTTAGTCATGTGACTAAACTGGTCTGACCAGGTCTTCTGTGTATTGGAGAAGCAGGGACTTGGTCCTTTGTTCTAACACTGTCTGCTAGCATGCATAAAAGGTCTTTCTAGTGAGGGGCTTGGCAATTCCTTGTGGTAGGCCCTCTTTTCTTCCCAGCACCAATTTTAGGTTTTAATGTTCATTTGGCGAAATAATGTGTGTGTCATTCTTGGCAGGTGGGGGCCTGCATGACAATACGGACAGCAGAGTTTTGGGTGTGTTCAAGTTTATGTAGGGTGGAAGATGGGAGGCCGGCCAGGAGAGCATTGGAATAGTCAAGTCTGGAGGTAACAAAGGCATGGATGAGTGTTTTAGCAGCAAATGAGCTGAAGCAGGGGTTGAGAGGAGTGATACTATGGAAGTGGAAGTAGGTTGTCTTGATGATTGAATAGTTGCACAGTCAGAAGCTCAGCTCAGGGTCATATAGGACCGTTAGGTTGTGAGCTGTCTGATTCGGCCTGAGAAAGTGGTCAGGGAGAGGGCTAGGGAATGGATTTTGTGGTGAGGACCAAAGACCGTGGTTTCAGTTTTCCCAATGTTTAATTGGGGGAAGTTTCTGTTCTTCCAGTAATGGATGCTGGACAAGCAACATGACAAATCAGAGGCAGTGGAGAGGTCGAGAGAGCAGGTGGAAGATAGATCTGGGTGTTGCTGGTGTATGTGCGAACCTGGCATTGTGTTTTGGAAAATGTTGCTGAGGCATAGCATATAGATGAGAAATAGGAGGGGGCCAAGGATAGATCCTTGGGGGTCTCCAGAGGTAACAGTGCACTAGCAGGAAAAAAAGTCATTGCAGGAGAATCTTTCATCCAATGTATTAACTATGAATAACACTGTTTTGGAAACCTGTTCAACATAAATTTATTCTTGGCTGTGCATGTCCATGTGAATCTATGTAGCTTAGTATCGTATCCCAACACTCTGTAAAAGCAAGTTTGCTGTGTTCACAACAATGAATACTTCCTCTTTAAACATTTTGCTCCCCTGTTCTGTTCACGTTCTTGGAATGCGGTTAAATTCTGTTGGTTAATGGGCTAATTTATTTTTTTTGAGGTTCATAAAAGCTCTTGCAGGATTGTGAAGTGATGCTATTTGAAAAAAAATGCACAAAGCTGAGCCAATGTAAATGTAGGTTGATACCATTGGGACTGTAGCTAAAAGCTAAGTAAAGATATGTGCTAGTGATAAAGTCAAGCTGAAAGGCATGTTCATTGTACAGAAAAATTGCAGCCTCTTGAAAACAATCTGTGTATCTATCCAACAAATTACTCTAATTGTGAAGTCTGCACCAAGATGGACCTGAGAAAAGTATAGGAGGATTGAAGGACAAAGGACTTAATGATCTGCAGAATAGCCAGGAATTTGTTGCAATTCTGGTTAGAAAGGAGTCTGTCTGATTGGAAAACTGAGGCACTGAAAGATATCAAAATATTCATTTATGATCAAAGAATTACTTTGTTTTATTTGTAAGAACAGCATATAAAAAAACCTGCTGTTCCATGCCCCCAAAAATCTAATCTATACCAATCTTGCACCAAGTAGCACAGCATACATAGTCATGGAAGTCATTCAGTTAATTGCTGGATTTTCTCTTCTTTCTGTCTGATGGCTGGAGCTTAATGCTTCTGAAACAGATTTTCAAGTTTGGACCAGTGAAAGTACCAAGTTGTTGCCAACATGTGGGGCTGCAGTGCCACTTAGAGGTAGAAACCAAAAAGTACAACTGATTGTCCAATTTACTTATCAAAAACAAACTAAATTCAAAGTTACAAGTCATTAATAGCAAAAGAAAAGGGAAAAACAAACTTGAACTCGAGCAGAAAATTTAAAAGAATTGCCTCATCACAGTACACTTGCATTATATTACATCACCTAATATCTATTAATAGAGTTTTTTTGGGGCAAACTGGGAACTTGTATATCTGCAGCAGGGATTAGAGGTGCAGTTTCCCAATATGCTCCCTGCATGCGTGGGAACGGAAGAGAAAAATAGTTTAGATACTATTCTTAAAAATATGTGTGTGTGCACATCCTGTCCATTGCATGCAAGACGTCATGCTTTGTTGATTGGCTCAACTTTTGTACTTGTAAAACAACAGTAAATTAAAACTCTAATTATAAGCCATGAGGGACATCATTGATATTTGTAAAAGGCTAAAATCAAATCGCTCAAGGATTTTCAAAAATTGTAATTTTCTTTCTTACAAAATCAGATATCCAGGGATCATAACAAAATTTCAGCATATAAATAAAGTGCCTATTTCACCATTACCTATTTCACCATTACATGATTAAACTTACAACAACAATAACATATTTATATAGCACCTTTAATATAATAAAATGTTCTAAGGTGTTTTATAGGAGCATTATAAAACAAAGTATGACAGTGAGTCACAAAAGGAGATATTAGGTCAGATGACCAAAAGCTTGGTCAAAGCGGTAGGTTTTAAGGAGTGTCTTAAAGCAGGAAAACGAGGCGGAGAGGTGTGTAGAAAGGGCATTCCAGAGCTTGGGGCCTAGGTAACTGAAGGCGGAGCCACCAACGGTGGAGCAATTAAAATTAGGGATGCACAAGAGGCCAGAATTAAAGGGGAGCAAATAGCTTGGAGGGTTGTGGGGCTGGAGGAGATTAGAGAGATAGGCAGGGGCGAGGCCATGGAGGGATTTGAAAACAAGGATGAGAATTTTAAAATCAAGATATTGCTTGACCAGAAGCCAATGGATTTATAGACACCTAGAGAATTATTTGATGATTGGCCATCACTGTTATCACCTCCCTCTCATTTGGATCGTTCTCTCTTCTCCTCTTCCCCCGCCCTCCCCCCACCCCGGCACCTTGCTCCGCTTCATCAGCATGCTCACCCCTCTACACTGCAGAAACTGAAGACTGAAGTTGATCCTGACACCCTTGTATACCATGCCATGGGAGAGTAATCAATTATATATTATTGGTTTCATATACCAAATGTAATATATAATTAGTCAATTTCCTGTTCATGTAGGTGATGATGTACTAGCTACTTTTAACATTAAAGGTGTTACGCTGTGTGAACACAATAGGTGCTGTTGTGTACTGAGAATATATTCCAATTTTGGTTTGCTGCAGTTGGGAAAAGGTCAGTGCTAATCACATACACATGAGAGGTTGAAATTTTTAATGCCTATAAGATGGAGAAAGATAGGCATTTCTTGTTAATTTCAATTTTTTTTAAAGTTGAATTTTGAAAGCAGAGAAAGTCTCTTTGATGGAAGCTGATAAGTAGGGAGAGGAGGAGGTAAACCGTTTGAGGGTGAGGATACCTTTGGCATCTTAGTACCCGCCCTTGGGAGATGTTATGGACAGGTAGGAAATGACAGGAATAAAAACAAGAAATGCTGGAATCACTCAGCAGGTCTGGCAGCATCTGTGGAAAGAGAAGCAGAGTTAACGTTTCGGGTCAGTGACCCTTCTTCGGAACTGACAAATATTAGAAAAGTCACAGGTTATAAGCAAGTGAGGTGGGGGTGGGGCAAGAGATAACAAAGGAGAAGGTGTAGATTGGACCAGGCCACATAGCTGACCAAAAGGTCACGGAGCAAAGGCAAACAATATGTTAATGGTGTGTTGAAAGACAAAGCATTAGTACAGATTAGGTGTAAATACACTGAATATTGAACAGCAGCAAGTGCAAACCTGAAAAAAAACAGTGGGTAAGCAAACTGAACAAACAAAGATGAAATGAAATAAATGTAAAAAAGAATGTTTAAAAAAAAGGAAGAAAAAATAACTAAAAATGAAAGTAAAATGGGGGGCTGTCATGCTCTGAAATTATTGAACTCAATGTTCAGTCCGGCAGGCTGTAGTGTGCCTAATCGGTAGATGAGATGCTGTTCCTCGAGCTTGCGTTGATGTTCACTGGAACACTGCAGCAATCCCAGGACAGAGATGTGAGCATGAGAGCAGGGGGGAGTGTTGAAATGGCAAGCAACCGGAAGCTCAGGGTCCTGCTTGCGGACTGAGCGGAGATGTTCCGCAAAGCGGTCACCCAGTCTGCGCTTGGTCTCCCCAATGTAGAGGAGACCACATTGTGAGCAGTGAATACAGTATACTACATTGAAAGAAGTACAAGTAAATCGCTGCTTCACCTGAAAGGAGTGTTTGGGGCCTGGGATAGTGAGGAGAGAGGAGGTAAATGGGCAGGTATTACACCTCCTGCGATTGCAGGGGAAGGTGCCATGGGACGGGCACGAGGTGGTGGGGGTAATAGAGGAGTGGACCAGCGTGTCGCGGAGGGAACGATCCCTTCGGAATGCTGACAGGGGAAGGGAGGGGAAGATGCGTTTGGTAGTGGCATCACGCTGGAGGTGGCGGAAATGGCGGAGGATGATCCTGGTGCGGGGAATGGGTCGGACACGGTTGAGGGCCCTGTCAACCACAGTGGGGGGAAATGACAGGGGTGGTTTCCTTTTTCACCTCTCAACTGACCGCAGACACTGTTTTTTATTAGAATTGTGCTTTAACTCTTGAGCGTTTTAATGGTCACTAAACAGACAAATGACAGGTTTTTTCGTAGGTTTAAAGAACAATAAATGTTTATTAAACAAAAAACCTGAAAATTTGCTACTTCACCCACTCGCACACATGTACGAGAATAGAGAGACATTAAATGATAGCCTGCATTACGAGTTTGTTGTGAAACCTTTGTTTTCCCAGGAGGAAAATTTAAACTGCAGGTCTGTTCTTTTCTCCTGGTTCACTGGAGTCATGTTTTGGAGAGCTTCAGGTGGACGGATGCTTGGCTGCAGACTTCTTTGGTTAAATCTCAGTTACAATCTGATGACGAAGATCCTGTCTCAATCTGTCAGATGGGAAGTTTTCAAAGGTCACCTTTTGATCTCTGCCTCTAGGTAGTTTTTTAAAAATGGTATTTGTCAGGGTCTTCTTGGCTGGACTAGATCCCTCTCAGCCTCTTGGCTGCTAGCTTTCTGTTTCTGCTCTGGCTTTCTGCACAAAAAAGTCTCTCTCTCTTTAAAAAAAAACCCCGATCAAGCTTGGTTTCTGTCAGGTGCCCAAAGTTGCTCTCCCCTAGTGTCTTACAATGGCTGGGATTTTGTCTTGGCAACAGGGGTCTCGACCACCAGCAAAAACGCCAGCGAGAGCCTCGCATTACCTCCTCTGGGGAAGGCCTGCTGGATCAAGTGAAAATTAGGCGCTTAAGTGGACAGTAGCGGGTCTACCCCGAGATCAAGATCCCAGTGGTGGAAGCCCCGCCTGCTGAAAGCAGCTGGCCAATCAGAGGCTGGCAGCTTTTTAACTGAGCAGCGCCACTGGGGAGGCAGTGGCTGCTACCGGTAGAGCACTCACCTGAGGCCCTGGCACAAGGCCACAGTTAAATCTCAGCAGGAGGGATTGTGGGGGAGGGGTTGTAGGTGGGTCACATGCAAGGGCAGGGGTTAGCTGTCAGCAGCAACCCCCTCCCAGATGCTGAGTCCCTCATTCAGACATTGTGCCTTTTAACAAGGGACAACCTCCCCCTCCCCCTCCCCCACCCACACTGGTTTGCTCAGCATGCTCCCCATGTGGTGATGGGCCCTCCTGCCACTGGGCTAATTCTGGCAGAAGTGGGATGAGGCCCTTAATTGGTCATTAATTGTCCACTTAGGGGCTTCAATCGGCGGCTGGGCAGGAAGGCCATTCACAGGCCTTCCTGCCACAGATCTAATTTGGGTGGAGGCAGGAAAGTGGCAGGGTTCCCCCCCTCCTACCTGATTATCTGTTCTCCCCGCCTCCAAACCCCCATTGGTGAGAGCTTAAAATTCCCTCCCAATGTTGACAATGGTGTTTGAATGTTGCTCATCTTGATAAAGTGGTGTTGGGTCACACCTACTATCCTGAGTTTGGAAGGAGACCGTGGGCCGGATTTTAAAGCCCCTCCGCCATCAGGAAGGTGACGGAGGGGGGGCAATGAAGATCGGTATGGAGGAGGCCTGCCACCGACACAGACGGTGGTAGGCCCCGTACCAATATCTGGTGGCGGAGAGGCCTCATGGCGGCTGCCCTGGCGCTTGGCGATGGGACCTGCATTAAAATATGTCAATGCCTACTCAACCATGACTGGTAGAGGCTGGGCTGCATTGAGGGCAGTCTCAGTGACAGCATTCGCCCTGGAGTACAGTTCCAGGTAGTGCTCAACCCAGCGGTCCATTTGTTTGTGTTGGTCAGTGATTATGTCCCCTGATTTAGATTTGAGGGGGGCGATCTTCTTGATGGTAGGCCCAAGAGCTCTCTTCATGCTATCATACGTTCCTCTGATGTTTCCGGTGTCTGAGGCCAGCTGAATATGACTGCATAGGTGTTGCCAGTAGTCGTTTGCGCAGCGCCTGGCTGTTCTTTGTGCAGTGCTTCTGGCTGCTTTAAGTGCTGCGGATGTTAAATCGCTGGGGGCTTTCTTATAGTTCAACAGTGCAATGCGCTTAGCGGCTATGACAGGTTCCAGCTCTTCATTATGAGATTGAAACCAGTCTGCATTTCTCTTCGCACTTTTGCCGTAGGTGGTCAAAGCTGACTCATAGATGGCGTCTCTGATGTGGGCCCACTTGGTCTCAGCATCCCCTGTAGGAGTGTTTTGAAGGGCTGTTACAAGTGAATTTAGAAATTTTTGTAACAGCTGTGGGTGAGAAATTCTGCTCGTGTTGATGCGCGGGTGGCCCTTCTGCTTGGAATGATTTAACTTCTTTGGTCTGAGTTGAACCTTGCTGCACACCAGGGAGTGGTCGGTGTCGCAGTCCGCACTGTGGAAGCTGCGTGTGATTTGAACACAGTTTAAGGCGGCTCGCCTTGTGACGATGAGGTCTAGCTGGTGCCAACGATGCAATCTTGGGTCCCTCCATGAAACCTGATGACAGGGTTTAGTGTGAAAGAACGAGTTGGTGATGCAGAGGTTATGATAGGTACACAACTCAAGCAGTCTCTGCCCATTCTCATTCATCCTTCCAACGCCATAGCGCCCAAGGCAGGAGGGCCATGTGTCATGGTCGGCCCCAACCCTGGCATTAAAGTCCCCCAGCAGGAATAGGTGTTCGGTGTTGGGGATGCTGCTAATGATATGGAGTTCCTCGTAGAACTGATCTTTAGCTTCAGGTGGGGAGCAGAGTGTTGGAGCATAGATGCTGAGTAGGTGTACTGGACCAGAGGTGGTGAGCATTCGGATGGACAGTATGCGTTCCGAGCCATTTGAGGGAGGCTCTATCATGCTGAGCAAGGAGTTTCTGATGGCGAAGCCCACTCCGTGCTGTCTTGGTTCTTCAGGATTCCTGCCCTGCCAGAAGAAGGTGTAGTCTTGCTCTGCTAGAGATCCACTTGCGGGGAGGCGAGTCTCCTGAAGTGCTGCAATGTCTACAATGAGTCTACTGAGCTCGTTGTTAATGATGGCGGTCTTCCGAGAATCGTTGATTTGTGTAAGGTCTTCCGACAGGCCAGGACACACAGTTCTGACGTTCCAGCTTGCAAAGCGAAGGTCTGGTACCTTCTTTCCTTTTTTCGTGTTGTTTGGTGCGGTGTATCAGTCCACCTTTCGGGCAATGACCCTGAGCTCCAAGCACCCATTGAATCAGTTAGACTGTGGCGGGACAGAACCTTATTGACCTGGGGCTGCCCGGTTTGAGGCAGGCGGTAGCTGTCCAGTGAGGTGCAATGACCTCTCCCACCGACAAAGGCAACCTGTGGCGCCCAGTTTCTACGCCAATTTATCTAGACTTATAACCCGTAACTGTTGCCTTCCGTGTTGTTTCAGTCGCTGTGAGGCAACTATGGAGTGACCTCTCCATGGCGCATGCCTGGGCAAATTTATGGAGGTTGAGAGTTGCCCAGTCGTCAAAACCCCCCTCTTGGCCTTTCTGGTGGGGTCCAAAGGAGTGCAGGGCACGACGTTTGGCACCAGTATGGCTGCAGGAACTGCCGGAAACATGCCAAAGGTGACACATGACCGCCTATGGGGTTCCGCTCCGGATTATCTGTTAGGGTTTACTCCCTTAGCCTTGGTCTCTCCCGAGACGCCCACAAGGCAGTGGGGTTGTTAGGGCCCCTACATAGGTGTAGGATGGTGCCGGTGGGAGGAGGGGATGCGAGGGGGAGGGTGGAGGGAGGGGGGTGCGAGGGGGAGCTGGGAAGGGGGCTGTAAGGGGGTGGGGGGGTGCAGGGGAAGGGGGTGCGGGGGGAAGATGGTGCGAGGGGGGTTGCTGGGACGGGGTTGTGAGGGGGTGAGCTGAGAGGGTGGAGCAGGGAAGGGGACGGGGGGGGGTGGAAGGGGGAAAGGGAAGGGTTGGGGAGGGGGAAAGCGGGTGCAGGTAATAAGCCATTTCTTCAGTGCCCACCATCGACGTCCGGAAAGCTCATCCACGTCCTTCGGGAGGTGAAGCATCTTTTGGCAGACTTAGAGGTGATTACATTCGCTAAGGGTTCTTTTGCAGTGGTTTAAATAAAGGCATGCAGCATTACCGACAGTGCGCTGCAGAAGCTCTCCGAGCCATCTCCCGCGGGCGCTTTGAAGTTGCGGCCGGGGGGCCGTTCGTGGATTTTTTGGGTGATCGGGGCACCTTTTCTCAAGACTTCTCTAGGGTCCCGCTGCTCCTTCACCTCAATGGACTTACCGCACGCCATGGCCGCAGACACTCTGGGCGGTGAAGACAGCAGGATCGGAGATTAAAGTATCGACAGCTGTGCTCTTCAGTTTCGTCCGGATCAATTTCATTGAGAAAACAAAGAGCAGGTGTGGCTGGGGAAGGGCAGTGGGCCCAGGTAAAATACACTAAACTAACTGTTAGCTTTTAGTTAGGGCTAAAATGAACTGATTTAAAGAGCCAGGGGAGTTTAAACAGTTTAAGAGGGTAGATTGGGGGAGAAAACACTAGGAATGGGAGCAGGTGGCCATGGATATCGTTGAACAGCAAGGGAGATTCCTCGGGAGCTTACAGCCCAGGAGCCATCTTGCAGGTATTTCAGTTACTATCGCATCACTATTATAGCAGTTGAGCAGCCATTTGTTTACACCCTCTAGTTCTGAGGAAACTCTTCCCTTTTACTGTACATAGGAAGTATGCCTGAGAACATTATATCCCCCATTGTTAAATTTCAAGGTAATCCTCACGATACTTGTCTTTGAATGTCTAGATACAATTTTTCTTCATGTTGTTAACTCGTTAAATGGGCCATCAGCAATGGCTGTGCTTTTATTTTCTTCATTTGTACTTTATTGTTTCCTCCATCTGCACAACTGTAGCTCCAGTTAAATTACTCACTGCCTTGTACATTTTTTTTGATGCTCATGACTTTACTTTTTTTGTATTAACAATTAATCCCCTTTATTTGCATTAAGAGTTCAGCAGTGGAATAAAGGAAAATTCTTATTAGGAATGTGTAACACTTGACTAAATGTAGCACTGGGAGCTCATTACAAGTAATAATGTTGTAGACTTCTTAAGCTTTATTAAATGTGGTCTTTTCCTTTTTTAAACAGTTCGGATGTTACAACTGATTTAGTTTTTTTTTCCATTTTGCTCTGCAGTATTTTCTGTTAACAACCCTTTTTTTTTCTAAAAAGGAAATTTACCATGTCACATTTGAGTGGTGACAATTATGTTGGAGCAGAAAATCTAAGCCAAATATTTTGACATCAGAGATTTCTTCTCCTGTGCTGCATCGCATTGATCCACCTTTCTCTTAGTCCAGTTCACAATTAATGCGGTCCATGACAGTTCTATTAAAATGCTGATTTGCCCTTGACCAAGATAGGAATTTGAGATTTGTGTAGTTCTGGATGTGCATTTACAAGCATTATAAGGTGTTACGGTCAGGTGAGGAGTGGGTCGTAGGGCTCCCCTCTTGTTCTTCTCCTTGTTTGACCACAGCAGGTTTATTTATTTTTTAAAGTGCATATACATGCCAATTCAGTAAGTGTTTAATGGTTTCCAGGCTAATGTCATAAAGGAATCAAACGGACAGGTTTTCTTGAGTTTAACAAAGAGGTTAGCATTATTGTACTTAGAGATCTAGGTAAAATAATAAACTATCCTCCAATTTTCTCTCTCTCACACACACACACACACACACACACACACACACACACACACACACACACACAAAATAGGTTACAGAGTGGGGAAAGATAGATTGGTCAAATTAGAGTCCAGAGAAATAAAAAGGGGTTATACAGTCTGTGGCGGTTGGTGACTCTGCGGTCTTGAGGCTGAATTCGGTGATCCTGAAGTTTCTGATTTGAAGATGTGGTTCTCCTGGAGACAGTGATGCAGATGATTTCCTTCAAGGGGTCTCTCTCTGCTGCAGCGATAGGCCTAGGTGGTTACTGCCAGCAGGCAGGGTTTGAAGCTTGCAAGGTGGGTTGGAGAGAGGGAGGAGGGACCCCACTTTGGTCTTCTCTTGTCAGTGTCTAGCTGCTTGTCCGGTTGCTGCAGAGAAAATACCAGCAAAAGCACATAGATCATAGGCCTGTCACATGACTGTCACCCAGTGATTCGACATGGTGGTTACCAGTGTGTATTCTCTCATGCAACTTAATCAGTCCATGTCTAGGAATTCCCTTCTCACAACCAGGGTCCCGTTGTTCAAGTGATTAGGTTTGAGTGGTTCGTCTCAACCAGTTTAATGTCCAGGTGATGGCCTTAATGACTTGCTAATGGGAACAGGACATGTAGTTCACTCAGATTCCCCAGGTCATCATTCTTGAGGGGACTGTGCAGATAATTTGTCTCCACCTCAATGCATTGGAATGTGAAGTATAGTGTTATGCCAATGTGTTTTGCTGAATGATAATTTTCTTTAATCCACTGACTGGAGATCTGAGTTTGTATCTTTTTTTTTAAAAAGACATTTTAAAAAAGATTACATTGATAGCTTAAGATGGTCACCTAGTTTGCTACACTGTGTCCTACATTGCAAAGGACTGTGAGGAGGGAGGCGAAATGTCTGTGCATTTCCCAGCAAGAACCAAGAACCAGGAAGTTTAAAGGAACTACCCTTTTCAGCAAGCAGAGAAATACTGCTGACTTCTATGTTTGAATGACTGAGTGACTGTCATGTGACAAGCTCCTCCCCATCTGTGGTTTTTAAGCTGCTGTTTTCTCTGCAGCAGAGGAGAAGCAACTGGACTCTGACATAAGCAGAGCCTAAGTGAGGGTCCCTCTCAGTCTCTCTCTCTCTCTCTCTCTCTCTCGCAGCTTGAAAGCTTTCAAATCCTGCCTGTTGACTGACCACCTTTGTATACTCCGACTACAATCAGAAATCATCCACATTGCTATCTCCAAGAGACTCACTGAACCAGTCATCTACCTCTTCAAACTAAAAGCCTCAGGACCACCGAATTCAGCTGGAAGCCAGCCAAATTACCAAACACCACAGACTGTATACCTTTTTTAAGGACTCTAACTCGACCAATCTACCTTTCCACACTGTGTACCTATTTGAGTGTGTGCAAACCTCTAGTGTATGTGTGAGAGTGAAAGTTGGCCCTTGTTTATTATTTTATTAGTTCAGTTTAGGTACAATACAGTTGACCTCTTTGTTTAGAAAACTGGTCCAATTGGTTCTTGTTATGATCCATAGTAAGTAATCAAGCACCTACTGAATTGGCCAGTACATCCACATTAAGAAAGAATTAAACCTGTTGTGGTCAAACGTGGATAGGGAAAAGAGGGAAGCCCTTCAAACCCTCCTCATTTGACTGTAACAATGTGATGCAAATTGGGGTGGCTATCTTAGCTGCTAATAGCGTCACCTTTTATCTGTTTCTTTTCCTTTTTAAATTTAATTAGGTTTCCAGTCGGTGGATTTAAAAATCATTATTCAACATAGAACGCTTTCGTGACAAAGGTAATATATGATCGTTTGTGTTCTGACGTGCTGTTTTCATTTGTTTCCAGAACGTTTTGTGAAAAGCAGCTCATGACGAGGGGTAGCTAAGAAGGCAGAATGACGGCGATAGCAACAGACTACGACAACATTGATATTCAGCAGCAGTATAGTGATGTCAACAATCGTTGGGATGTGGAAGAATGGGATAATGAAAACAGCTCTGCCCGGCTATTTGAAAGATCCCGTATTAAAGCCTTAGCAGGTATGTGACATCTGCACGAGCCCTTTTGGTCAGGTTAAACTTACAGCAGTGGAGAGAACAACATCCATTATTTCTTTTCCCCTCTATTTCTGTCAATTTGTTCCCTTTCCTCACCTCTGGAAGGCATTTACTACCTACTTTAGCATACTGTACTCTAACACCTTGGCCAAGTGAATATTTGTTCTGTGTTTTGTAAGAGAGCAAATGTTTGAAGGTTATTCAGCTGCAGAGGACATCACACCTGACACCAACACAGTCCTTACACACAGACCCATCTTCCAGCCTGACTCACTGCATAGCAATCAGGATTAGAAGCTACGGCCTTTATATATAAATTATCCTTCCCCCACGCTCCCTCCCCCTCACACATAATGTGTGCTATTAATGACAATTGGAAATTATGCTCTGCCATACGACTGTACGAATACACAGTTTGCATCAAATTCCTCTTTACTACTGAGGACTTTATTTGAAATATGTTAATGCCTCTATTATGTAATATAGTGAAAAAGGAATGCAGTACTAATACATAATATTCACTTGGTTAATATTGCACTACAATGGCTGCAAGAGTGCTTTTGTTTCTGAATTGATTGCAACTTGATGGAATAAATTTTTACTATTTGTTAGATGAGCTTCTTTTGGAAATAGCCTAATGGATCCTGAACAATATAGCTTTTAATAAAATGCTTCTATTCCTACCACTCCCCTTCGCTGTTGCCGCACTTGGGTTGCTGTAAGCTGGAGTGATTTGGTCAATAATGAAAAGTATAAATAATGTATGCTATCATGGGGCAAATGAACTTGGGACCTGTGATTACTGACCAGGCACTATTGTGCT
The DNA here is from genome assembly GCF_036365525.1 of Heterodontus francisci. Lineage (NCBI taxonomy): Eukaryota > Metazoa > Chordata > Chondrichthyes > Heterodontiformes > Heterodontidae > Heterodontus > Heterodontus francisci. The sequence continues at coordinate 66,490,066 of NC_090383.1, read as the reverse complement.
CTATAACTTCTGTTAGGACAGTGGTGTCCTGAAGTAGGCTGCAGTCCTAAATATGAATGACTTGACTTGTAGGGAACTGGCATTGCAAACTCATGTCAATCTGTTGTTGGATTCAGGCTTCCTAAAGTAGTGCGTTTGGAGAGCTTTGATATCTGAGGCTGCACTGGAGTCCAGCTGGTTAAGTAGACGTGCACTTGATGACAACAACTTTACATTATACCTTTAATTTAGAGAAACATGCCAAATAGGCATAAGAGTAACTAATGTTAGCCTGGGAAATTAAAGATTGAGATGGCTAATAGATTGGTCAAAGGGATGTGATTTGAGGGTTTTAAAGATGGAGAAACAGCAGTTTAGGGAGAGAGCTCCAAAGAGTAGTATTGAGGCAAGCTGAAGGCTTTCTTTCTTTGGCCTTTATTTTTCCTCTCTTTCTGTTTCTCATTCTTTATTTCATTCTTTCCTCTCTTTTTCTCACTTTCTCCTTTTGTTTCCCCAGTCCTTTTTTTTTCTCTCCATTCCTTGCAACAGGAGCTGTCTGCCCCTCACAATAAAGTATTTCTTTTTCACTCCCCAGATACAACCATGACAGTGCTCCACTTTCACACTGCAAACCTGTAAAGATAAAATTTATCTCTCATACACTCAAAATAATTAACAAAACATTTGTAAAATTACACACAAACATGACTTCAGCAATTTCTTTCCACCTTTCCACAAACACCAAAATGCATTTTACGAGGCCTCAGAATGTATTGGTCTCTGAGTACACCTTTGCCTTTGTTGTCACCCATATTTTATGATCCCAACTCACTGAACTGACATTCCATATTTAGAGGCTCAATGTAAGGGCCAGAGTATAAATGCAGAAAGTATACTTCCACAGGTATTCATCTTTGATACAAAAGACTACAATTACCCAGAGACATCACCAGAAAACATGAGTAACATCACTGGCTTCTTTTTCATTTAAGTTAAATAAATAAAAGAAGTTATGCAGGGATGACCATGCAGATGATATGCCACAATTGCAGTGTGAGTTTGAAGAGAGCATTGTAATCCCAGACAACCACATCTACGGTAAGTGTCTGCATCTTTAGGAACTTCAACTCAGAGCTGTTGAGCTGGAGTTCGAGATGCAGACTTTGCATGGCATCAGGGAAGGGGGAGAGTTACCTAGACACTTTGAATCAGGAGGCAGTCACATGCCTTAGGGTAGGAAGTGGTATAGTGGTTAGTGATCAGAGACAGGAGAGGATGACTGAGAGTCAGGCAAGGGAATCCCAGGTGCAGTGCTTGCAAAGCCTCGGCCTTTTCCTTAGCCAACAGGTACGAGGTTCTTGCTGCCTGTGTGGATGAGGGAGAAGTCTGCAGGGTGGATGAGCAAACTGTCCATGGCAGCATGATACAAAAAACCATTGAAGTTGGGGGAGTTTTAAAGGAATGTGGCAGTGATAGGAGACAGTATAGTCAGGGGGATAGATGCTGTTCTCTGCAGACTGGGAGTTCCAGAGGTTGTGTTGCCTGCCCAGTGACAGGGTTCAGGACATCTTCGCGTGGCTGGAGAAGAATGAAGAGTGGGAGAAAGAGGATCAGTTGTTTTGATCCATTTTGGAACCAACAACATGGGGAAGTATAAGCAAGTGGTCCTGTTTGGAAAGTACCAGGAACTAGGACTTAAAGAATAGGACTTCAAGGGTTAGAAATTAGCATAAAGATAAACAGATTAGCGAGATGAACACATGGCTAACGTAATGTTGTGGGAAAGAAAGGTTCCATTTCATGGAAGGTACTGTACCATTGGGACGGGTTCCACCTGAACTGGGTTGGGACCAGGGTTCCAGCAGAAAGGATAAATAGAGTGGTCGCAAGGATTTTAAACTAGTAAGTTGTGGGTGGGCGGGGTGGGGGTGCTTAGGTGGAAAAGATACTATAGATAATAGCTTGCAAACAAACAAAAGCTAAGAGTAAAGTAACAGTCAGAAATTGAGCTTCGGAAAAGGGAAAACCTAAAAGATGTAAAATTAAACCAGGTGGGAGAAGAGAGAAGTATGTGAGGAAAACATTAGAGCAGAAGCACAAGTTAGGGTGTGTGGCCCAAATGAGCTTTCTATGTACAAACACACTGAGTATAAGAAGAAAATTAAATGAATTTATATTAAATGGGAAGGCTAATTTCAAAGGCATCAGACAGGAACTCTCAAAAGTTGAATGGGAGAGGCAAGTGGGAGGTTTTTAAAAGTGAGATAGGAAGAGTTCAGGGCCAGCATCTTCCTGTTAGATGGAAGGGCAAGGCTGGTAAGTTTAGGGAACCTTGGTTGACGAGGGATATTGAGGGTCTGGTCAGGACAAAGAAGGAGGCATATGTCAGGTATAGGCAGCTGGGATCAAGCGAGTCCCTCGAGGAGTTTAGGGGATGTCGGAGTACACTTAAGAAGGAAATTAGGAGGGCGAAAAGGGGCGATGAGATTTCCCTGGTAGATAAGACAAAGGAGAATCCGAAAAGATTCTCTAAGTATATTAAGAGTAAAAGGGTAGCTAGAGAGAGAGTAGGTCCCCTTAAGGATCAGTGTGGTAACCTATGTGTGGAGCCACGGGATATGGGCGAGGTCTTAAATGAATACTTCTCGTCTGTATTTACCGTGGAGAAGGTCATGGAAGCTAGTGAGTTCAAGGGAGGGAACAGTGATATCCTAGAGTATATCAACATTACAAAGGAGGAGGTGTTGGAGGTTTTGAAGTGCATTAAGGTGGATAAAACCCCAGGGCCTGATGAGGTGTCTCCTAGGATGCTATGGGAAGCAAGGGAGGAGATTGCTGGGGCCCTGGCTGAGATTTTTGTATCATTAGCCACGGGTGAGGTATCGGAAGACTGGAGGATAGCTAATGTTGTGCCTTTATTTAAGAAGGGCAGCAGGGATAAGCCAGGGAACTACAGGCCAGTGAGCCTTACATCAGTGGTGGGAAAATTATTGGAAGGGATTCTGAAAGACAGGATTTATATGCATTTGGAAAGGCAAGGTCTGATTGGGGATAGTCAGCATGGCTTTGTGCGTGGGAAATCATGCCTCACAAATTTGATTGAGTATTTGAGGAGGTGACCAAGAGGATTGACGAGGGCAGGGCAATGGACGTTGTCTACATGGACTTCAGCAAGGCCTTTGACAAGGTCCCGCATGGTAGGCTGGTCCGGAAGGTTCAAACACATGGGATCCAGGGTGAGCTAGCAAATTGGATACAAAATTGGCTTGGTGATAGGAGGCAGAGGGTGGTACTGGAGGGTTGTTTTTCAGATTGGAGTCCGGTGTGCTGCAGGGATCGGTTCTGGGCCCTCTGTTGTTTGTCTTATATATTAATGACTTGGATGTGAATGTAGGGGGCATGATTAGTAAGTTTGCAGATGACACCAAAATTAGTGGTATAGTGGACAGTGCAGAAGGTTGTCTAAGGTTACTACAGGATATAGATCAACTGGGAAAGTGGGCAAGGGATTGGCAAATGGAATTTAATGCAGACAAGTGCGAAGTGATGCATTTTGGGAAGTTAAACCAGGGCAGGACATATACAGTGAATGGCAGGGCCCTGGGGAGTGTTGTTGAGCAGAGAGACCTTGGGGTGCAAGTACATAGTTCCCCGAAAGTGGCAACACAGGTAGACAGGGTGGTGAAGAAGGCATATGGCACGTTTGCCTTCATCGGCCGAGGCATTGAATACAAGAGTTGGGACGTCATGTTACAGTTGTACATAACGTTGGTTAGGCTGCATTTGGAGTACTGTGTGCAGTTCTGGTCACCGCACTACAGGAAAGATGTAATCAAGCTATAGAGGGTGCAGAAAAGATTCACCAGGATGTTGCCTGGTTTGGAGGGCTTGAGTTATAAAGGGAGATTGGATAGGCTGGGTCTGTTTTCCCTGGAGCGAAGGAGGCCGAGAGGGGACATGATAGAGGTATATAAAATTATGAGAGGCATAGATAGGTTAGATAGCCAGAGTCTGTTTCCCATGGTAGGGGTGACTAAAACTCGAGGGCATAAATTTAAGGTGAGAGGGAGGAGGTTTAAAGGGGATCAAAGGGGTACATTTTTCTCTCAAAGAATAGTGGGTATCTGGAATGAGCTGCCAGAGGTGGTGGTGGAGGCAGGAACAGTAGCAACATTTAAGAGGCATCTGGACAGGTACTTGAATGAGAAAGGCATAGAGGGACATGGAGTTAATGCAGGCCGGTGGGATTAGTATAGACAGGCATTATGGTCGGCATGGACGCGGTGGGCTGAAGGGCCTGTTTCTATGCTGTACGACTCTGTGACTCTGTGAATTGCAGGTGCACATTCAACTTGGAGGGTATAACATGGTAGCCATTACTGAGATTTGGCTGCAAGACAGTCAGGACTGGGAATTTAAATATAGCAAATTAAAAGGTCTACAGGAAAGATAGGGAAAATGGTAGGAGGGAAAAGTAGGCTTAGTGATTAAGAATGAAATCACTTCCATGGTAAGAGAGTATATATGGCGAGGTAAGCAGGCATGGCGACTTTATGGTAGAATTAAGATATTGGAAAATATTTAAGACTGTAGTGGGAGTTGTGCATAGGTCCCCTGGTAGTAGTTGTGGGGTGATAGATTGTGTAAGTGCAGGGATTAGACAAGCATATGTAGTAAAGGCAGAGTGGTTTTCATGGGGATTTCATATAGATTGGGATTATCACATGTCAGAAAAAGTGTGTCCAGGATGGTTTTCTGCAGCAATATGTCCTAGTACCAACAAGGGGGCATGTCATTTTCGATTTAGTAATTAGCCAGATTTAGTTAAAAGCTTCACGGTATGTAAACATTTATCGAATAGCGATCATAATATGATCAAGTTTCACATCATGTTTGAAAGGGAGAAATGCAAAACAGCTAGTAAGATACTAGTTTTAGGGGAGGCGGTGGCGTAACAGTATTGTCACTGGACTAGTAACCCAGAGACCCAGGGTATTGCTCTGGGGGCATGGATTCGAATCCTACCACAACAGAAGGTGGAATTTGAATTCAATTAATTAAAGTCTGGAATTAAAAAGCTAGTCTAATGATGGCCGTGAATCCGTTGTCGATTGTTGTAAAAACCCATATGGTTCACTAATGTCCTTCAGGGAAGGAAATCTGCTGTCCTTACTTGGTCTGGCCTACATATGACTCCAGACCCACAGCAATGTGGTTGACTCTTAATCACTCTCTGAAATGGCCTAGCAAGCCACTCAGTTGTATCTAACCGCTACGAAATCAATAAGAAATGAAACCGGATAGGCCACCCGGCATCGACCTAGGCACCAGAAACGGCAGACACAGCCCTGTTGACCCTGCAAAGTCCTCCTTACTAACGTGGGGGCTTGTGCCAAAGTTGGGAGCGCTGTCCCACTAGCTATTCAAGCAACAACCTGAAATAGTCATACTCAACGAATCATACCTTACAACGTCCCAGATACCGCCACGGCCATCACCATCCCCCGGGTATGTCCTGTCCCACCGGCAGGACAGACCCAGCAGAGGTGGCGGCACAATGGTATACAGTCGGGAGGGAGTTGCCCTGGGAGTCCTCAACATCAACTCCGGACCCCATGAAGTATCATGGCATCAGGTCAAACACGGGCAAGGAAACTTCCTGTTGATTGCCACCTACTGCCCCCCCCCCGCCCCTTCAGGTGATGAATCAGTACTCCTCCGTGTTGAACAGCACTTGGACGAAGCACTGAGCGTGGCCAGGGTGCAGAATGTACTTTGGGTGGGGGACTTCAATGTCTATCACCAAGAGTGGCTCGGTAGCACCACCACTGACGGAGCTGGCCAAGTCCTCAAGGACATAGCTTCTAGACTGGGTCTAAGGCAGGTGGTTTGGGAACCAACAAGAGGGAAAAATATACTTGACCTCGCCAATCTGCCTGTCGCAGATGCAACTGTCCAGGACAGTACTGGTAGGAGTGACAACTGCACAGTCATTGTGGAGACAAAGTCCCGCCTTCACATTGAGGATACCCTCCATCATATTCTGTGGCACTACCACCATGCTAAATGGGATAGATTTCGAACAGATCTAGCAGTGCAAAATTGGGCATCCATGAGGCGCTGTGGGCCATCAGCAGCAGCAGCAGAATTGTACTCCACCATAATCTGTAATCACATGGCCCGGCATATCCCCCACTCAACTGTTACCATCAAGCCAGGGGATCAACCCTGGTTCAATGAAGAGTGCAGGAGGGCATGTCAGGAGCAGCACCAGGCATATCTTAAAATGAGGTATCAACCTGGTGAAGCTACAACCAGGACGACTTGCATGCCAAACAGCACAAGCAGCATGTGATAGACAGAGCTAAGCAATCCCACAACCAACAGATCAGATCTAAGCTCTGCAGTCCTGCCACATCCAGCCGTGAATGGTGGTGGACAATTAAACAGCTAACTGGAGGAAAAAATATCCCCATCACCAATGATTGGGGAGCCCAGCACATCAGCGCAAAAGATAAGGCTGAAGCACTCGCAGCAATCTTCAGCAGAAGTGGTTGATCCATCTCGGCCTCCTCCTGAAGTCCCCAGTATCACAGATGCCAATCTTCAGCCAATTCGATTCACTCCGTGTGATATCAAGAAACGACTGAAGGCACTGGATACTGCAAAGGCTATGGGCCCTGACAACATTCCGGAAATAGTATTGAAGACCTGTGCTCCAGAATTTGCCACGCCTCTAGCCAAGCTGTTCTAGTACAGCTACAACACTGGCATCTACCTGACAATGTGGAAAATTGCTCAGGTATGTCCTGTACAGAAAAGGCAGGACACCTCCCACCCGACCAATTGCCACCCCATCAGTCTACTCTCAATAATCAGTAAAATGATGGAAAGTGTCATCGTCAGTGCTGTCAAGCGGCACCTGCTCAGCAATAACCTGCTCACTGATGCTCAGTTTGGGTTCTGTCAGGGCCACTCAGCTCCTGACTTCTTTACAGCCTTGGTTCAAACATGGATAAAAGAGCTGAACTCAAGAGGCGAGGTGAGAGTGACTACCCTTGCATCAAGGCAGCATTTGACCGCGTATGGCATCAAGGAGCCCTAGCAAAACTGGAGTCAGTGGGAATCGGGGGAAAACTCTCTGCTGATTGGAGTCATACCTAGCACAAAGGAAGATAGTTGTGGTTGTTGGAGGTCAATCATCTGAGCTCCAGGATGTCACTGCAGGAGTTCCTCAGGGTAGTGTCCTAGGCCCAACCATCTTCAGCTGCTTCATCAATGACCTTCCTTCAATCATAAGGTCAGAAGTGGGGATGTTTGCTGATTGATTGTACAACGTTCAGCACCATTCCTCAAATACTGAAGCAGTCCGTGTAGAAATGCAGCAAGACCTGGACAATATCCAGGCTTGGGCTGATAAGTGGCAAGTAACATTCACGCCACACAAGTGCCAGGCAATGACCATCTCCAACAAGAGAGAATCTAACCATCTCCCCTTGACATTCAACGGCATTACCGTCGCTGAATCCCCCACTATCAACATCCTAGGGGCTACCATTGACCAGAAACTGAACTGGAGTAGCCATATAAATACTGTGGCTACAAGAGCAGGGCAGAGGCTAGGAATCCTGAGGCAAGTAGCTCACCTCCTGACTCCCCAAAGCCTGTCCACCATCTACAAGGTACAAGTCAGGGGTGTGGTGGAATACATAGTGGCACATAGTAGACCCCGAACAACATTCTGTAAATTGACTCCTTTATATTTGTGGCCAGACATGCCTCAAGCCTGTAAAACATATGTGGCAAATTGTGAGCCATGTAATTTGATCAACAAATCGTCACTTATTAAACTCCTGTGAAGCCTGGATGTGTGCAGCTCCAACAACACTCAAGAAGCTCGACACCATCCAGGACAAAGCAGCCCGCTTGATTGGCACCCCATCTACAAACATTCACTCCCTCCACCACCGACGCACAGTGGCAGCAGTGTGTACCATCTACAAGATGCACTGCAGCAATGCACCAAGGCTCTTTAGACAGCACCTTCCAAACCCGCGACCTCTACCAACTAGAAGGACAAGGGCAGCAAATACATGGGAACACCACCACCTGCAAGTTCCCCTCCAAGTCACACACCTTCCTGACTTGGAACTATATCACCATTCCTTCACTGCCGCTGGGTCAAAATCCTGGAACTCCCTTCCTAACAGCACTGGGGTATACCTACCCCAAATGGACTGCAGCGGTTCAAGAAGGCAGCTCACCACCACCTTCTCAAGGGCAATTAGGGATGGGCAATAAATGCTGGCCTAGCCAGCGTCGCCACATCCCATGAATGAATAAAAGAAAAACATTCGCACCACACAAGTTCCAGGCAATGACCATCTCCAACAAGAGAGAATCTAACCATCTCCCATTGACATTCAATGGCATTATGATCGCTGTATCCCCCACTATCAACATCCTGGGAGTTACCATTGATCAGAAGCTGAACTGGAGTAGTTGCATAAATACTATGACTACAAGAGCAGGTGAGAGACCAGGAATCCTGAGGCAAGTACTCACCTCCTGACTCCCCAAAGCCTGCCCACCATCTACAAGGTGCAAGTCAGGAGTGTTGGAATACTCTCCACTTGCCAGGATGGGTGCAGCTGCAACAACACTCAAGAAGCTTGACACCATCCAGGACAAAACAGCCTGCTTGATTGGCATCCCATCCACAAACATTCATTCCCTCCACCACCGATGCACAGTGGCAGCAGTGTGTACCATCTACGAGATGCATTGCAGCAACTCACCAAGGCTCCTTCAACGGCACCTTCCAAACCTGCGACCTCTACCACCTAGAAGGACAAGGACAGCAGATGCATGGTAACAGCACCCCCTGCAAGTTCCCTCCAAGCCACACACCATCCAACTTGGAACTATATTGCCGTAACTTCACTATCGCTGGTCAGTATCCTGGACCTCCCTAACAGCACTGTGGGTGTACCTACCCTACATGGACTGCAGCGTTTCAAGACGGCTGCCTTCTTGAGGGCAATTAGGGATGGGCAATAAATGCTGTCATAGCCAGTGATGTCCATATCCCAGGAACGAAGAAAGAAATGATTTAGGTAAGGCTGACATCAATGCAATGAGACAGAGACTGTACACAGTAAACTGGGCTAATCTATTAGTGGGTAGAACAACAAAAGATTAGTGGGAGGTGTTCAAAAATAATTTAACATGACAGAAAACCAATTTATACCTGTAAAGGGCCAGAGATCTACTTGCCAAAAAAGATAGCCGTGGAGAATTAAACAAGTAAGAGACAACATAAAACTAAAGGAAAAGCATGAAAGAAAAAGCCAAACTCTTGGTGAATTGGAAAGAGCTACAAAAAGGGAGTATGAAAGGAAGCTTGCAAGGGGTATCAAAATCAACATACAAATATTTTATAATTTTATTCGGAGAAAAAGAGTGCTCATGGGCAATATCAGTTCCTTGAAAACTGATCATGGTGATATTGTCAATAAAAATAAGGAAATGGTGGACATGCTGAATAATTACTTTATCAGTATTTGCAGTAGAGGAAGAGGTCAGCCTTCCAGAAATTCCATGGAAACTAATATTCAATCAGGGACAGGAACTCAACAAAATTAACACAAGCAAAATAACAGTAATGAAGAAAATAATGAAGCTAAAGAGCAACAAATCCATGGGATGGTTTCTACCCAGGGTTTGAAAAGTAGGTAAGAACATTGCAGATACTATAACTGTAATCTTACCAAGTTCTCTTGATTCAGGAATCATTCCTTTAGATGGAAAATTGCCATGTCACTCTACTATTTAAGAAAGTTGACAGAGGGAAACCAGGGAATTATAGACCAGTTACCCTAAAATCTGTTGTTGGGAAATTGCTGCAGTTTATAATTAGGGATAGGGTGACTGAACACCAAAGTTCCCTCTAAGCTGTGTAGCTGTACAACAACCAAGAGTTCCCATGCAGGCTGTGCACAAATCGGCCGTTTTAATTTAACATGCGTGCACGGCCGTGCCAACGTTCATCAGGCCTGACTTAAAGGAGTCAACAATGCACAACAAAAAAAAATTAGAGGGAACATTGCTGAACACCTTGAAAAATTTCAGCTGTTCAGAGAGAGCCAGCATGGATTTGTAAAGGGTAGGTCAAGTCTGATGAACCTGATTTAATTTTTGAAGAGATGACTAAAGTAGTGGACAGGGGAATGTCTATGAATGCTATTTATATGGAATTCCAGAAGGCATGTGATAAAGTCCCTAATGAGAGACTTAGCTAAAGTTGAAGTTCATGGAATTGAAGGCAAATTATTAACCTAGTTAGGAAATTGGCTGAGTGACAGGAGATGGCGAGTAGGGATAATCAGCAGGTATTGTAATTAGCAGGATATGACTGGTGGTGTCCTGCAAGAATCTGTTAAGACCTCAACTATTCACTGTATTCGTTAACAACCTAGATGATAGGCTAGAAAGTTGCATATCCAAATTTGCTGTGAACACAAAGGTAGGTGGCATTGTAAGCAATGTAGCTGGAAGTATAAATTACAAAGAAGTATTGATAGATTAAGTGAATGGGCAAAACTGTGGCAAATGGATTTCAATATAAGCGAATGTGAGGTAACTTTGGATCTAAAAGGAATAGAAGGAGTACTTTCCAAATGGGAAAAAGCTGGAAAAGGGTCCAAAGAGACTTGGGGGGGCAGGGGTCCAGATGCATAGATCATTACAATGTCATGGATAGGTGCAGAAAATAATCAAAAAGGCAAATAGAATGCCTGCTTTTTTAAATCTAGAGGACTAGAATGCAAGGGGGTAGATGTCTTGCTTCAGCTGTACGAAGCCCTGGTTAGACCACACTTGGAATATTGAGCTGGATATAAAGGGTCCCCCGGAGACAGGCTAGGAAATGACGGGAGGTGCGGGGGGGGGCGCCCCATAGATTTGTAGCAAGGGCGGAGGGCTCGTCACCTTCCCGTCACACCGCAGTTTATTCGGGGGCGGGATAGGCCAAAGACGGCCTTCCCGCCCAGAGGCGAATTGAGACCCTTAAGCCTGTTATCAGCCACTTAAGAACCTTTTCCCACTGCTGCTGGCATTAAGCAAACATACAAATTAGGAGTAGGACATTCGGCCCCTCGAGCTTGCTCTGCCACTTGATAAGATCATGGCTGATCTGATTGTGGCCTTACCTCTACTTTCCTGTCAACCCCCTATACCCTTTGATTCCCTTGTCAGTTAAGAATCTTATCTAACTCAGCCTTAAAAACATTCAATGACCCTGCCTCCACTGCTGTCTGCGGAAGAGAATTCCACAGACTAATGACCCTCAGAGAAAAAATTTCTCCTCATCTCTGTCTTAAATGGGAGACCCCTTATTTTAACCTATGTCCCCCCAATTCTAGTCTCCCCTACAAGGGGAAACATCCTCTCAGCATCCACCCTGTTAAGTCCCCTCAGGGTCTTACCCGTTTCAAAAAGATCACCTCTCATTCTTCTAAACTCTAATGGCTACAAGTCCAACCTTTCCTCGTAAGATAACCCCTTCATCCCTGGAATCAGTCGAGTGAACCTTTTCTGAACTGCTTCTAATGCAGTTCTATCCTTTCTTAAATAAGGAGACCAAAACTGCACACAGCACTCCAGATGTGATCTCACCAATGCCCTGTACAACTGTAGTAAAACTTCCCTACTTTTATACTTGAATCCCTTTGCAATAAACGACAACATTCATTTGCCGACCTAATCACTTGCTGTATCTGCATACGAATAAAGAACAGTACAGCACAGGAACAGGCCGTTCGGCCCTCCAAGCCTGCGCCGATAATATTTTGTGAATCATGTACCAGGACACCCAGATTTTTTTTGGGTCTCTCTATAATGCAGAGTTCTGCACTCTCTAACCATTTAAATGACCTTCCTGCGGGCTTTGGGGGTAGGCCCTCCTCTGTGGCCATGGAGAGCCCCTGGTGAAACAAACCCACCTCTCTGAACCCCCTTCCCCTGCACTCAATGCCCACCCTCCCTCCCGTCATTGCTGGGGCCTGCGAGACTGACCCCGCCTCACTTACCTGAGGTCAGAGTCTTCAGCGCTGGGCCTGGTTCCAAGGCCTCCTGCATGGCCACCGTTTCCAGTGGCACTGCCAGTACTACTGATCTGCTGGCCCTCTGATTGACTGGCAGCTCGTGGAGGTGGGATCCCAATCTTTTAAAGGGACTGTTCAATCATCAGCAAACGTCCCCATATCTGACCTTGTGTTGGGGGAAAGTTCAGCAGCTGGATAGTTGGGCCTAGGACACTAACCTGAGGAACTCTTGCAGCAGTGTCCTGGGGCTGAGATGATTGATCTCCAACAGCCACAACCATCTTCCTTTGTGCTAATATGACTCCAACCAGCAGAGAGTTTTCCCCCGATTCCCATTGACTCCAGTTTTGTTAGGCCTCCTTGATGCCACACTTGATCAAATGCTGCCTTAATGTTAAGGGAAGTCACTCTCACCTCGCCACTGGAGTTCAGCTCTTTTGTCCATGTTTGGACCAAGGCTGTAATGAGGTCAAGTGGCCTTGGCAGAACTCAAACTGAGCATCATTGAGCAGGTTATTGCTGAGTAAGTGCCACTTGATAGCATTTCAACAGCATTTTCCATCACTTTGCTGATAATTGAGAGTTGACTGATCTGGCAGTAATTGCCCAGATTGGATTTTTCCTGCTTTTTGTGTACTGGAGAAACCGGAACAGTTTTTCATATTGTCAGGGAGATGCTAGTGTTGTAGCTGTACTGGAACAGCTTGGCTAGGTGCGTGGCTAGTTCTGGATTCGAAGTCTTCAGTACATGGTAGGGAAATTATGAGAGAGGATTCTTCGGGACAGGATTTACTCCCATTTGGAAACAAACTAACTTATTAGCGAGAGGCAGCATGGTTTTGTGAAGGGGAGGTCGTGTCTCACTGACTTGATTGAGCTTTTTGAGGAAGTGACAAAGATGATTGATGAAGGAAGGGCAGTGGATGTTATCTATGTGGACTTCAGTAAAGCCTTTGACAAGGTCCCTCATGGCAGACTGGTACAAAAGGTGAAGTCACACGGGATCAGAGGTGAGCTGGCAAGATGGATACAGAACTGGCTCGGTCATAGAAGACAGAGGGTAGCAGTGGAAGGGTGCTTTTCTGAATGGAGGGCTGTGACTAGTGGTGTTCCGCAGGGATCAGTGCTGGGATCTTTGCTGTTTGTAGTATATATAAATTATTTGGAGGAAAATGTAGCTGGTCTGATTAATAAGTTTGTGGACGACACAAAGGTTGGTGGAGTTGCGGATAGTGATGGGGATTGTCAAAGGATACAGCAGGATATAGATCGGTTGGAGACTTGGGCGGAGAAATGGCAGATGGAGTTTAATCTGGACAAATGTGAGGTAATACATTTTGGAAGGTCTAATGCAGGTGGGAAGTATACAGTAAATGGCAGAACCCTTAGGAGTACTGACAGGCAGAGAGATCTGGGCGTACAGGTCCAAAGGTCACAAAGTGGCAACACAGGTGGATAAGGTAGTCAAGAAGGCATACGGCATGCTTGCCTTCAACGGTCGGGGCATAGAGTATAAAAATTGGCAAGTCATGCTGCAGTTGTACAGAACTTTAGTTAGGCCACACTTAGAATATTGTGTGCAATTCTGGTCGCCACACTACCAGAAGGACGTGGAGGCTTTGGACAGGGTACAGAAGAGGTTTACCAGGATGTTGCCTGGTCTGGAGGGCATTAGCTATGAGGAGAGGTTGGATAAACTCGGATTGTTTTCATTGGAACGATGGAGGTGGAGGGGTGACATGATAGAGGTTTAGAAAGTTATGAGCGGCATGGACAGAGTGGATAGTCAGAAGCTTTTTCCCAGGGTGGAAGAGTCAGTTACTAAGGGACATAGGTTTAAGGTGCGAGGGGAAAAGTTTAGACAGGATGTGTGAGGCAAGTTCTTTACACAGAGGGTGGTGAGTGCCTGGAACTTGCTGCCGGGGGAGGTAGTGGAAGCAGGTACAATAGCGAAGTTTAAGAGGCATCTTGACAAATACATGAATAGAACAGGAATAGGGGGATATGGTCTCCGGAAGTGCAGAAGGTTTTAGTTTAGGCAGGCATCAAGATTGGCGCAGGCTTGGAGGGCCGAATGGCCTGTTCCTGTGCTGTACTGTTCTTTGTACGACAGCTGGAATGTTGTTAGGGAGCATAGCCTTTGCAGTATCCAGTGCGTTCAGTCCTTTCTTGATATCATGTGGAGTGAATCGAATTGGCTGAAGACTGACATCTGTGATGCTGTGGACTTCAGGAGGAGGCCTAGATGGATAATGCAGTTGGCACTTCTGGCTGAAGATTGTTGCAAATGCTTCAGCCTTGTCTTTTGCACGGTCATGCTTGGCTTCACTGTCATTGAGGATGGGAATGTTATGGAAAGAGGCATGTAACCAGCTGCACAGGGACCATGAAGAGCAGTTACTGACAGGCCCACATTATAAAACTTTTTATTCTTTCATTGGATGTGGGCGTCCCTGGCAAGGCCAGCAATTCTTGATTACCCTTGATCCCTCATTACCCTTGAGAATCTGGTGGTGAGCTGCCTTCTTGAACCTCTGCAGTCCATCTGGTGCAGGTACACCCTCAGTGCTATTAGGGAGGGAGTTCTGAAATGTTGTTCAACGCCATGGGCGCTCCATTAAATAAAACCAAAATGGGTTTGTAAAGTGGGCTCACTACAATTATGTATTTGAATATATTTGAAAAGATAATGGCCACAGAGTTCTTGCATGGTTCTTTTTTTTTTAGAGATACAGCACTGAAACAGGCCCTTCGGCCCACCGATCTGTGCCGACCATCAACCACCCATTTATACTAATCCTACACTAATCCCATATTCCTACCACATCCCCACCTGTCCCTATATTTCCCTACCACCTACCTATACTAGGGGCAATTGCTAATGGCCAATTTACCTATCAACCTGCAAGTCTTTGGCATGTGGGAGGAAACCGGAGCACCTGGAGGAAACCCATGCAGACACAGGGAGAACTTGCAAACTCCACACAGGCAGTACCCAGAATCGAACCCGGGTTCCTGGAGCTATGAGGCTGCGGTGCTAACCACTGCGCCACTGTGCCGCCCTTGTGGCAGCTTGTAGGGGATACTGAAATTCTACCAGAGGAGTAACCTATTCTTCTACCTGAAGTCACCAGCTCAATGTTTTGAGGGAAGCAAAATTTAAATGTCCACCATGAAGATGTTTCAAACCAATATTTCCTAGTCCTTGGCAATGAATAGTAACATGCTGAATCACCGGTATACTCTGTTCCAGTGCCCCTTAATTTTTTTTAAATTTCAAAGTAAAATTCATCCTTTCCACCAGTCTCTGAGGTGACTGCCAGGAAGTGTGCAGGAGTGATTACTATATTACCACCTATCAAGCTGCTTTTCTTTCTCTCTTTTGTATGGGGGGCAAAGCTGACTGAGTTCTTACACTTTTATAGTGGTTGCGCAAGTTTGTGAGTAAACCGCAGATTACTGTTTCTGCAGAATTCGAGAATAGGAGCTGTTTTCTTTTTAAGTTAACAATTTTAACAGCTGAATTCATTGGGTGTTGTACCTTTTAAGTGATATAATGATCCAATTAAACTCTTTTTGTTACACTAAAACAAGTTGTATTTTGGGGTAGTTTGGTGTTTAAAGAGAATATTGAAGTGTGACCTTTGTTCAATTAGTAGCACTCTTGCCTCTGAGTCAGTAGGACATGGACTCAAACCCCATTTCAAGACTTGGGAACATAATCTAATTACCATGCAGTACTGAGAGTATTGCATTGTCAGAGGTGCTGGCTTTCACATGAGATATTGAACTTAGGCCCTGTCTTCCTGTTCAGGTGGATGTAGTTGAAGAGGCAAATGTGTCCTGGCCCATGCTCTTCCCTTGAGCAGCACCATTAAAAAAAAAAGGTTATTCATTTCATTTGTTACCATGTTTGCCCGCATAACAGCAACTGTGTACAAAAATAATTTAGTGAAGTGCTTTGAGACATCCTGAGGATGTGATGAGGTGCTATGTAAAACAAATATTTTCTTTAATTTATGAGTAAGTACTTTTAGTGTTGATCTGAGTGGTCCACTAAGAATTTAGGAAGGAGTAGGGTCCATTACCAAAAATTTTGCTTACTGAATAATTTACTTGTTCTTGAAATGTACAAGAGGAGATAGGTGATGATGTGTACTTGTAAAGAAGCAAATAATGTGGAAATAAAGACATTGGAAAGTATTTTAATCTTTCTGATGCATCAATTATGAACTTTTTATTTTGAACCACGTGTGCCTGCAATAATCTTATCTCTTATAACAATGAACAAATTGGAAATGTAAGTCAGAATATTGAGACCTTCTGTTAATAGCTGCTTCTGCTTTAAATGTTTAACAAAGTGTCCAATTGCTTGGTGGAGGCAGATGGCAGATTATTTGCTGAAAACAATCTTGGAATTGTCATTAACTTTTAATATCTTCTAAAGTTGATAGCACGATTAAATTAATGACTGGAAACAAGGCCAGAATTTTACTGTAGGCGGACAGGAGCCGGCCACCTACTGAAAAGTCGGTGGCGAACCCGCGCCCGCCTCGCCCGGGGATTCAACCCGTATTTTGCATATCACCGAACTTCAATTGGTTTGAGGTGGGACTTCCACCTGCTTGAGGTAGGAAGTGCAGCTTAATAGAGCTGCTGACCAATCAGCGGGCCGGCAGCTCTTAGTCCCAGCAGCGTCACTGGCAGCAGTGGCCACTGCTGGGACTGCAACCCAGCATGAAGGGAAGATGCCTGGGAGCCAGGACGACAGGTAGGTTTTGGTTGCCTCGCCGGGGATATCGGTTGGGCACCAGCGAGGCATGGGTGGTGGATTGGGGGAAAGGGGGGCGTGTTGGGTCTTGGGGGTGGTTGGGTTGACGGAGGTGGCCCTCCATTGCGCCCCATCATGCGGGCCACCCCGGGACGCTCTGAAGCCTCCTGGTTTTGCTAGACGGCTTCTTCGGTCCTTGGCCGCCCGACCAGCCGCACGTAAAATCGGCGTGGAGGCGGGCGAAGACCCTTAAGTGGACGTTAGGTGGCGGAGGGGGGAGCAGGTTGGGAAGGCCTCCCGGAGCCTCCCGCTCCATTTTATGCCCCCCCACCATCAGATCTCTTGCTCAAAACCTTAAATCTGTGTCCCCTAATCCTGGTACCATCCGTTAATGAGAACAGCTTTGTCTACCTTATCTAAACATTGTAAACCTCTATCAAGTCTCCCCTCAACCTTCTTTGTTCCAAGGAGAACATCCCCCGCACTTCTCCTTCCTAACCTTGTAGCTAAAATCACTCATCCCTGGAACCAGTCTAGTAAATCTCCTCTGCACCCTCTCAAGGACTCTCATATCCTTCCTAAGGTGTGGTGACCAGAACTGGACGCAATACTCTACTTGTGGTCTAACCAGAACTTTGTAAAGGTTCAGCATAATTTACCTGCTTTTATACTCGATGCCTCAATTTATGAAGCCCAAGATCCCATATGCCTTACTAATCACTCTCTCACTATTTCCTGCCACCTTCAAAAATCTATGCACATGAATCCCCATGTTCCTTTGTCCCTGTACACTCATTAGAACTGTGCCATTAAGCCTGTATTACCTCTCCCTGTCCTTTCTGCCAAAATGCATCACCTCAAACACCTCTGTATTAAATTCCATCTGCCACATATCTGCCCAGTCTGCCAGCCTATCTATTTCCTGTTGCAGTCGATTGGTATCAACCTCACAGTTTGCCAGATCCCCAAGTTTGGTATTATGGGCAAATTTTGAAATTTTACTCCGTATTTCAATGTCTAAGTTTATATGCATCAAAAAAAGCAATGGTCCTAGCACTGATCCTTGGGGAACACTACTGTCTACCATTCTCCAGTATGAGAAACAACCATTTACCACGACTTGCTATTTTCTGTCCTTAAACCAATTTTTTTTTATCCAGTCGGATACTGACCCTCCTATTTCATAAGTTTCAGTTTTGTTACCTCACAGTTTGCCACTTTCCAAACCTCTGGCACTTCCCTCGTACTTTGTCAAAACGCTTTCTTAAAATCTATCTAGACAACAGCCACTGCATTCCCCTCATCAATCTTTTCTGTTACTTCATCAAAAAACTCAGCTCGATTAGTCAAACACGTTCTGCCTTTTACAGGTCTGTGCTGGCTCTCCTTAATTAACTCAAACCTCTCTAAGTGCCTGTTAATTCTTTCCTTGATTTATTGTTTCAAAAACCATATCCACTATTGATAAATTAATCAGCCTATAGTTTACTAGGAATGGCCTTTCGCCCTTTCTTGAATAAGGTTGTCATATTTGCCACTTTCCAAACCTCTGGCACTTCCCTCGTACTTACGATAGTTGAGAAAATTGGGAAGCCCTTCCACAACCTCCCCACTTCCCTTAGCAACCTTGGATGCAAGCCATTCAGACCAGGCGACTTATCCACTCTAAGCATAGGCAGGAAAGACTAGTGTCATGAAGATCCCCACCTGCCAAGAATGAGGCATATTAATTTCATCAGATGAACATTAATTTTAAACTGTTGCTTCAGTGAAGAAATGACTTGTTTTACAAGAGATCACCAGATACTTGGCTGGAAGAACATTTGCATACTAAAAGACAATGCTTGGAGAAACAAAAGAATTGCTCACTGATTCAGTTAACAAAGATTGGGTGGGCAATGATGATCCACATCTTGTCGGAGTGGGAGACAGCACTACACCCCCTTATCGAGAGCTTTGGAATCCACAAACGCAGGAGTGGTTAAGCCAGCTGATTACATGACTGACCAGCTGGCCTAGGCTTTTTGAACTAGACACCGGATAGGTTGGGGTCAGACTGCAAATTGTAACTGAACCGGGAACAAGACAGCCTTTCTCCTGGCTGGCTCTCTCTCGCATTCTCTCAAGCCTCCAGACCCACTGAAGTCATTTAAACCTCAGGAGAGAGAAAACTCCTACATTGAAACAAATTGAAGCGTGCACTGGGCCCCAACGAACAGCAAGACTTACCGGCAACCAAAGACTCCACCGTGAACTTAAAGGACCGCAAGTAATTACCAGATATTGTCTCAAACTTTTCCCGTTTATTCCTTCCACTTTTTCTGTCTCTGTCTGCGTGTGTGTTTATTGCGTATGCATGCTAGCGTGGTCACGTCGCGTACTCATAGTTGTTAACTGAAGTTGAGTTTAAGATTAATAAACTCCCACCTTTCTTGTTTAAATCTGGGAAAACCTGTCTGATTTCTTTGCCTTACAATTGGAAAGCGGTGAACAAGGATTCACTGAGGTTGGTGGGGGGGGGGGGGGGGTGCTAAAAACACTGTGTTTTTAAAATTAAACTCTGTTACGGTTAGACCAGGCAGAGGCTGAGAGGGAACCCCTAGACTCCTATCTCACCTGGTCGTAATGGAAATTTGGGGGCTGGTCTGGGACTTGACCCACAGACAAACGAGGAAATTGGAAGTGGGAAGTCAAATTGATCCCAAACAAAAAGAGAAAGGATTTCAGTACAGGTTTTCTTGTGGTTGTGTGTGCTAGAATACTAACATGTCTGCGACTGAAGCTAGTAGCTCCCCATGCCAGGGTGAAGTAACTTGGGAGAAGTTAAAAGCACTGTCTATGGAGGAGTTGAGGAAAATGGCTGAGCAGTGTGGGATCATTGTACGTGGCAAGGCTAGGAAGTCTGAACTCCTAAGTCAATGGCCAACCATTTTTCCCTTGAATCTGAAGAAGCAAAAACAGGGTTAGAAGTAGACCCCAACAGGGTATTGCTAGCAAAGCTACAATTGGAACAGAGAAACTTGAATTAGAAGATAGGGAAAGAGAGAGACAAGAGAGAGGGAAAAAAAGAGCCTTCCAGAAGGAAAGTGAAGAAAAAGAGAGAGAGAGAGAAAGCAAGACAGAAGAACGTAAAAGAGAGGGAGGAGAGAGAAAGAACCTTCCAGAAAGAATGCGAAGAGAGAGAGCTGAGGCGACTTGAGTTAACTAGGGGGCGACAGAGTAACCCCAGAGAAAGCATGGCCAATATGGAGCAGCGTAATTTGGGGCTGGGTACGGAATTGTTAAAACTTTCCCAACTGATTCCAAAATTTAATGAGGGAGACGTGGAAGCATTTTTTGTGTCTTTTGAAAAACTGGCAAGGCAGTTAAAGTGGCCAGTTGAGGCTTGGACTCTCCTGCTACAAAGCAAGTTAACTTGAAAAGCCCATGAGGTTTATTTCATGTTGCCAGATGCCAGATTGTCCAATTATGAACTAACAAAAACTGCTATCCTCGGGGCCTATGAGTTAGTAACGGAAGCCTATCGCTATAAGTTTAGAACCCTCAAGAAGCAAGCTGATCAAACTTACCTGGAGTTTGAGAGAAATAAGCATTTGACTTTTGACCAGTGGCTGAGGGCTCATGAAGTGCAGCTCAGCTATGAAAATCTCAGAAGTAATTTTGCTTGAGGAATTTAAAAACTGTCTTCCACTCTCCATAAAGACACATGTAAAGGAATAGAGCCCGGCAAGCCTCAGTGCTGGCTGATGAGTTTGCTCTCATTTATGTCTGTTTCCCAGGGGAAAACCTTTCTTAATCACCCCCACAAGTCCAAATAGGACAAAGGATGGGAAGGTGATAGAAGCCCAAGCAGTCCTGGGAGGGAAAGAAAAGCAGGAGACACAGGGGGCCCTCCTCCAGCCAAAAAGGAAGGTGCTGTAAGTAGGAGTGAGACCGGAGATATGTGTGCTTCCATTGTAATAAAGCAGGGCATTTAAGAGCTGACTGCTGGAAACTAAAGGGAAAGCCTGTAGGGTTAATCTGGGCACACCCACTCAGTGACGGAGAAGGGACCCTGATGGAAAGCACAGCAGAACAAGTTTGGCTTTAACTGCAATAAGAGTGCGACCCAGGAAGCTTACTGCTGCAAGTGCAGGAAAATTTAATAGGATTCTTGAAGGTTATCAGGGTTTTGTCTGAAGGGAGAGTAACGCCATACCCCTCGAATGAGGCAAGCCATAGTAATTCTCAGGGACATGGCTACCAGATCCTTTTTACTGGGAAAAGGCCTGGCCATTCCCCCAGAGAGTGCAGTAATCACCAGAACGGTGGTGAATGGTATTGGAGGGCAGTGTATGCCTGTACCTTTACACCAGGTGCACTTGGAGTGCGAGCTAGTTTCAGGACTGGTGACTGTAGGGATTGTCCCTAGTTTGCCTGTGGATGGGGTTAACCTCCTAGGTAATGATCTGGTGGGGATGAAGGTGGTAGCTTCCCCAGTAGTGAAAGAGAGACAGGGCACTGGCAGGAGATGGTCCCCTGCAGTTTCCCTGAATGTGTAATGAATCAGGCCATGATTAAACCAGCTGCCACAGAGGAGACTGAATTGGCACTGCAGGCAGATGACCATGAGGTCTGTCTGTCTGTCTAAGACTTTCTTTGGAAAATTAGAAGACCCAGGGAATGAGTTAAATGGATCTTCCCTAGTTAAGGCTCAGCGAGCTGATCCAGTATTGAGAGAGTTAGCACAGGCTGCCCAGTCTGAAATTGAAGCAGTGGGAGTACCTGATTGCTACTACTTACAGAATGAGGTACTAAGGAGGAAATGGAGTTCTCCTCACAGACCTGAGAGCAAGGAGTGGACAGTGGTTCACCAGTTAGTGGTGCTGCAGAGGTACCAGAGAGAAATATTAAGAATGGCGTATGAGATTACAGTGGCTGTACATGTCGGTATACAAAAAACCAAAGCCCGCATAAGATAGCAGTTTGACTGGCCAAAGCTCCACAAAGATGTGGTGGAGTACTGTAGGAGTTGCCACATGTGTCAGATTGAGGGGAAACCCCAACCTACAGTGAAATCTGCACCCCTAAGTCTTATATTGGTGTTTAGAGGGCTGGTGAACTGTAAGGGACCCATGCCGAGAACAAAAGAGGACAGGCAGGCACAAGGCTGGCAACAAATTAGAAATAAAGGGGAAAAAGGGACCAAGAGGGCATGTTAAAGGACGTCCGGGAGAAATTCCAAATGGAAACCGCTACAGTCCAGTCAGTCGATCCTGAAATGTTTGAAAAGTTCGACCCCAATTCCTCCTATGTAAATGCAGACACTAGAAACACCCCACCACAGTTGCTAACAGCATTTACAGAAACCTGCAGACAAAGTCCTTAAGAGGGCAGAGAAACCGTATGGGTGATGCCTCACCTAGTCGAAGTAAAGCAGGGGAGTGCAGCAGAATCTGGACAAATATCTACAAGTAGGAGTGTCCCAGAGGACAAAGGGAAGATTAGCAAGGAATTCTGCCCCACAGTCAGGAGAAAAGGGAACCAACCATCCCCTAAGGTGAAAAGCCCGTGCATGACTTATGAAAGCGCTGAAAGAGAGTTCAGAGTAGAACTGCCCACTGCCAATGCCCGTGAGCAGAACTCCCACATTGGGCTAATTAAATCTAACCCTCCCCCTGCAGACCTCAACAAGAAAAAAGACATCAAAGCAAAATACTGCGGATGCTGGAAATCTGAAATAAAAAATAAAAACAGAAAGTGCTTGGAAAAACTCAGCAGGTCTGGCAGCATCTGTGGAGAGAGAAGCAGAGTTAACGTTTCACGTCAGTGACCATTCTTCAGAACAGAGACACCCTTGGCAGTCATGGAAATGTGCAAACTGAAAAACTTCCCCAAAAACCACATGTTTATTGGGATGCCAGAAAGGCAAGTTTAAAGCAGCACTGCTACCAAGAAAAGACAGGCTGTAACAACTGTTAGGATTTCTGAATGAATGAGAGATATGCATGTGTGTTTTCCTGTACTTATCTTCTCTCTAGTCCCTTTTAATAAAATGCGTTTTAAAAAAAAAAATCACATTTCATTCCGCTGGGTGTGGAGGTGTCATGAAGACCCCCACCTGCCAAGAATGAGGCATATTAATTTTGTCATATGAACATTAATTTTAAACTGTTGCTGGAGTGAAAAAATGACTTGTTTTATAAAAGAGCAACACTAGGCTGGAGGGCATTTGCATACTAAAAGACAGTGCTTGGAGAGACAAAAGAATTGCTCACTGATCCAATTAACAGAGATTGGGCTGGGCAGCATCTTTTCAAGGTGGGAGACCGCACTACACCCCCCCCCCCCCCCCCCCCCCCCGTACCGAGAGTTTCGGAGTCGACAAGTCTAAGAGTGGTTAAGCCAGCTGGTCACATGACTAACCAGCTGGCCCAGGCTTTTTGAACTAGGCACAGGACAGTTTGTGGTCAGACTGCAGATTGTAAGTGAACCTGGAACTAGACAGCCTGTCTCTTGACTGGCGCGCTCTCGCTTTCTCACAAGCCTCCAGACCCACTGAAGTCGCTTAAACTTCGAGAGAAAAGGCCCCTGCATCGAAACAAATTGAAGCATGCACTGGGCCCCAACGAACAGCAAGACTTACCAGCAACCAAAGACTCCACATTGAACTTAAAGGACTATAAATAACTACCAGTATTGCCTCAAACTTTTCCCTTTATTCCTTCCACTTTTTCAGTCTCTAGCTGCACGTGTGTTTATCACGTATGCATGCTAGCGTGGTCGCATCGCGTAGTCGTTAACCGAATTAGAATTTAACATTAATAAACTTCCACCTTTATTGTTTAAATCCAAGAAAACCTATCTGATTTCTTTGCCTTACAATGAACAAGGATTCACTGAGGGGATTGGGGGTGGGGGGGGGAACTAAAAACATTGTTTTTAAAAGTATACCCTGTTATGGTTGGACCAGGCAAAGGCTGAGAGGGAATCCTTAGACCCCTCTCTCACCTGGTCCTAACACTAGCTATCAGTTTTCACCCTATTCATTACCTCTACCATCTCTGCTTCTACTGATACTTTGTCAGCCTCCTCTTCCATAGTAAACACCAATATAAAGTATTCATTAATTATTCTAGCCTTGCCTGGCACCTCGAAGGATATATCACCCTCTTTGTCCTTAATAGGCCACACCTAGTATCTTCCTATCCATTTACCATCATTGCAAGATTTTTGGGTTCACTCTTATGTTAACTGCTTTTCCATTTTCATATTCTCTCTTTGCAGTCTTGGTTTCCTCCTCTTCCCCTCTCCAAGTATAGTATTTGGCCTGGTTCTGGCTTGAAGAATTCCCCTGATTTACACCATACACCCTCTTTTTTTTTTTGTTTTATCATATTCTCTGTCTCCCTCATCATCCAAGGCTTTGGTTCCCCTACCTTACCCCCTTGTTAGAATGTACGTAGCCTGTACCTGAAACATCTCCTCCTTAAAGAGCACCCATTG
The DNA here is from genome assembly GCF_036365525.1 of Heterodontus francisci. Taxonomy (NCBI): domain Eukaryota; kingdom Metazoa; phylum Chordata; class Chondrichthyes; order Heterodontiformes; family Heterodontidae; genus Heterodontus; species Heterodontus francisci. The sequence goes on along the minus strand of NC_090383.1, from coordinate 66,465,727 downwards.
TTCTGTTTCAGTTTTTCTTGTCAGTCTTTGATTCCATTTTACCGTGGCTAGATCCCCTCTCATCTCATTGAAGTTAGGCCTCCTCTAACTTAGAAGTTGTACTTAGGTTGTTCCTTTCTCTTCTCCAATACTAATCTATTATTGCTTGCATTTATAAAGCACCTTTCAGGCCCTCCTAAAACGCTTTACAGATTCATTTTGGCATACCTTCGCAGGTGAATCGATCTTTCAATGGTCTATGTTAACTTCTTTCTCCTCACAGCTAACCATCATATCCTAAATCTGAACCTCAGCTTCAGCACATTGTGTTCTGATTATCATAGAGAAGAACCAAACAGTCCTTTCCTTGCATATTATACAAGCATTGCACCATTTTTGTGGAATTCTAACACTTTTTTATACAGAATACATCAGCATTTGTTTGTATTTCCTGCTTCTATTTCAAACCATTGATAATGTAAGAGTAGCTGAACACTTTGTTTTGTGCTTGCCAAATAATTAACAGTTATTTGTATGACTGTGTACTGAAGGTCTGAGGCCTGAGTTGTAGATGGCTTTTGCAAAATCTTATGAACCTCCTAGGATCGAGGTGGCCCTTCTGTCAGGCCCCTCAAATGCCGAAATGGACACAGAACAGGTTGACTTTGTCATGGACTCCTTGGGAACCTGATCCTGCAAAAGTGAAGCTTTGGTGTAGAACTGTTGGAGTGCTCTATTGTGCTGCTGTTGTGAGGGAACACAACCTTTGAGACACATGCATAGCTTCTCCGTTGGTACTGGAACAGCAATCAGTGGGAGAACAAATCCTTCAATCCCTGGGAGTGAACAGAATATTTTTTAGTCCTTCCAGGTTACTGCTGAAAGCAAAGGAGAGGATGAATGACTGCTATTCCCAGAGTTACAGGGGACTGCAAGATCTTGTTCACCAATGTTCTCCTGGCTTGCAGCTTCTGGAGGAATGAACGGTACTGTTTACGTTGGTGTACATGAGCAACATTCTATACTAATCAAGCTATTTTGTGGATTTCTTATGTGGAAAGTAAGTGGTGATGAAAAGGTTGAAGTACACATAGAAGCATTAAAAAGAAAAGATATATATCCCCACCAATCCACTGAAGGCACAGAGACATCCACATCTCCATCCCCATCTGCTCGGCCAGGGAGAAAGCCAATTGTGGCTATTGCTTCCTGTTCATGTGCAATCAAATGCCAGATGTTGGTACATCCTCCAGTAGCCTGGAATTCCCTGGCATTGCATCCTGTTTCCTCCACTAGGAAGAATAAACAGTTGTCGTGGTTCTGTAGTTTTTTTTGCGGAAATATGCGGTTTGCCTTTAAGGCTTACAAAGGATCAGTATTGCTTCAAGAACCAACAAGCCTCAGGAGTTATAGGAAGGTGCATTTTTGTTGCCTTAGAAACATCTATTTGGAGACTGCGATTCAAAGGGTGCATTCTCGATACCATAGAAACAGCCACTGGGAGTGAGTCTCATGCGATACATTTGTTACAATTCAGTTTTAAACTGGCTTTTAGTGGAAGACAATTTGTTCTAACAGAACACAGACACAGGACAGAGCTGTGATGACAGCACCTAGAAAAAGAGCTCTCAACCATTTAAACTGAAGGAATAGGAATTTAGTCTGTTTAATTATTAACCCTCAAATATCTAAAACATCAAGCCAAAACAGAGATCTCTGGTAATTTAAAGTGAAGAAAGGGAAGTTAGACTGTGACCATCTTTTATCCCTCAAAACCTCAAGGTAGCTTGATTCTATTGAAAGTATTTGCAAGTCGTTAATTGTTGAAATTCACTGGAGAAGGAAAGCATCACCTACTGAAGTTAGACTATGGACTGTTCTACTGTGGAACAATCTTTTTCCCCTATCAGACGACTGTGAGGATTTCAAGCAACATTGGACTGTAAATTTGCAAGGACTCTTAATTTTTTCTATTTTGAATGTTGTTTATATCTTCATAGTGTTTAAGAATTTAGTTCTTCTAATTAAAGAGTTAATTTGTTGATTTACAGACACCTGGTTTGGTTAGCCTCATTTGGGGGTTAATAGATGGTACAATTTGGCTTGGTCTTTAATTTGGAAAGTTTTAAATGATATGTTAGGCGATCTGTGGAGTGACGGGATTGAATTATCAGTGCGTTTCTCCCACCACAATCAGAATCATATATTTTGATTGGGGGCTTTGGCTGGAGCGGTCGGTTGTAGCACAGTGTTAAATGTCTGCTGCAGTCTCCAAATCCTGCAATTATAAGTAGTCAAGATTTGTGGAATGGATGGTAGTAATGCTTGGTGGCAGGGAATAAGGCCCTACATTGAGAGACAACAGTGTGCTTGCAAGTATTATAAGATGTGAGTTCTTAACTTGACACTAAAGAAGTGACATAACGACCAGGGATACCTTTGGGGTTCTGAAACACTCATTTCCAGCCACAGCCACCTCCTTTTATGTGGCATTTTTTTTCCACAGTGATTATTGACAACGCAGCTGGCAGCTGACGTCATCCAACTGCAACAATATGCGCACATGCGCAAATTGGTTCCTACCCTCTACGCATGTGCTGCGTTCCACAGTGCCAGGACTGGTTGGTGCATGCACAGATTACGTCATCGCGTAACATGGGCAGATGGTGGGGGGATCTGGGCCGGAGAGAGCAGGTGTTGGGGCAGGGGGGATCTGGGGAGCAGGGAGAGAGTGGGGGTGGGGGGAGCGGGGTGAGCGCTGCCAAAGACCTTGCTGGTGGCGGGTGCGCTCTCCTCCTTCCCACCCCCGCCGCCCGCTCCCGAGCCCCGCTCCCTGCCTGCTCGGTCATGGCCCCGACCGCTCGCTCGCTCACTGCCCGCTTGCCACACCTCCGACTACTGGCTCACCCACCTGCCCGCTCGTTCACTGCCTGCCTGCTCCGTCCCTCCCCTCCCCTCCCCGGCCCGCTCGCTCCCTCCCCTCTCCGGCCATTGTGTGCTGCCATGTGTTTAGGTTGCCATCTTGTGATTATTTGAGCAGCGCCATCTTTAATCCTGGCAGCTGCCTGATGTCACAGGCGGCAACATTTTACTGGCACAGGCTGCATTTGCGCATGTGCCATTGCAGCGCCACCTAGTGGTTGCATTGTCAGTAAATGCAGCCTTTTTTCATTCTTTCATAGGATCTGGGTGTCGCTGGCAAGGATGCATTTGTTGCCCGTCCCTAATTGCCCTTGAGAAGATGGTGTTGAGCTGCCTTCTGCCTGTAATTCTTCCAAGATTCGACAATGGCTTCCTTTTGTTCTCAAATTTGTACAAGCAACACTCCGCCATCATACTCTTTAAAAAAAAAACTTGTTTTTATTCATCTTTAGCTCCAGCCATTTCAGCACCTCTTCCAAGAGTCTGCTCAACCTTCTAATCACATGGAGTCCTTTTAAATAGGGAAGTTATACCGTTGCTCTGTTCCCTCTTTGAATTTTTATGGCACCCCCAGCATATCTGGGCCCCCCACTAATAGGACATCCATTCTTTTGCAACCAGCTTTATTTAAGTTGGCTGACGCCATAATTTCTAACCAGGTCAGCCTCCTTCAGTTTCATTGAGTAATGCTGGAAATTCTCAGCAGGTCAGGCAGTATCTGTGGAGAGAAAAGCAGTGTTAACATTTCAGGTCGATGACGTTTCTGTATTTCTAGCATTTTCTGTTTTTGTTTCCAGCATCCGCAGTATTTTGCTCCTGTATACATTCTGTCCTGCTGCCAGTAGGTGACCCCAGAATGCCCATGCCAATATAATTTGTTAGCTTTTAGCCCAACTTCAGTATTAAAAACAAATCTGTTAATTATGTGTTATCTTATTTCACATTTTCCCTTTGTTCTCCAGCCTGTTAATCTGTTAATTGTGTATCAATTGTTGATTATATGCAGGTAGAGTGTGTTAATGGGGGTCTTACTTGAGGACTTATAAGGAGATACTTACTGAGACTGGTGGAGGGTTTGAGTGAGGTGCTACATGTTTGTAATCCTTTTATTCTGCACAATAACTGTAAAACTGAGTAAAGATAGGCTCCAGCATTATCCTTCCATAACAGGTTTTCTGGAGTTTAACATAGCCAGCCTCCTGCTGACTTTCCTGGCTGGTGCAACCAGTAATGATACAGTAGGCTGCAGCCTCAAGCTTGCATCCATCATCTGCCAAGCATGATGGAATGTTGATCTATGAGGATGAAAGGCAAATGGACATCCTCCTCGCAACCACCTTGCAGACCTAGCTCATGCCAGAAGCAGTCAGACAAGTGCTCAGATACTGAGCTGCTCTATCTCTTGTCTGTTGCCTCATGTTGGAACATTTGGTTCTTTCTTTTAGGTTTTTTGTGGTCAGTCCTTTGCCTATTTCTCCCTTCAGCTTTGGCTGCCAATGGCTTAAGGAGACTTTTGATCCTTTCCAAAGGTAATCAGAATTTTGATTCCCCAATATGCAAATTTTGCTTTTAATTATCTGCCTTCCTTTAAATTTGAACTACAGACATTTTTCTGCTGTAAATAATGATAGGACTAGCTGGTCCAGAAACTTGCATACCATCAGTGCATTCCTACTTAGATTTGTACTAATTCTCAGCCATTTAGAACTGATTTTCACTGGTGCATGGAAATCAGCCCCATCATAAATTTTTCCTCTCATCTTGACCTATTATAGTCCTGAGCAAAAATCTTTTTGTAGTAGGGAGGAAAAAATAAGGCATTCCAACTGCTGACTAGTGAGAAAATTATTCTGGCTCAAAAGTTTGATACTTGTTTGCTATTAAGGTACTCATGGTTTTGTGTATTTCCAGAACATTTTCATATTCTGATGACCAACTAACATTATTGCAAAAGTCTTGCATGTATGGGAAACATTTGGTGTCATTATGATTAAATATGTTACTGTAAGCTGTGCTTTGAAAGCCGCTTTATCAGGAACTAATCATATAAAAGATACAAGTTGCTGTTCTGCTGTTGTGGCTCTGCAGAAAACACATGTGAGTTGTTGAAATTCTTATGCGTTGAAGTAATTTGGCAAATAGGTAGGCAATCTCTATCATCACTTTGTAGTTAACAACCAGATGTTGGTTATGCTATCTCAGAATTATGGTATTTCCCATAGTTTCTATCAAATGTAAAATGATAAATTCCATCCTTATTGCATCAATATTTCAAGACTTTATGCCAAACTGTCATTTTCACTCCTGGTCATTAGAATTTTTGCTGAAAATTGTTATTACTGGGCATGTTTGTATATGTATAAAAGCAGTACATGCATCATCTTGCATCATCAAAGCCTTCATGTCAGTGGAACACAATTTTCTTTAATTGTATCTGTGTCCATGTTTCCTGGAATTCCATGTTTGAATCCTTTCAATCAGGTTTCCGCCCTGCTACAGTACCAAAAGAGCTCTTATCAAAGTCACAAATGACATCCTTGTGACTGTGACAAACGTAAACTATCCCTCCTCGTCCTTCTCAACATATCTGCAGCCTTTGACACAATTGACCACACCACTGTCCTCCAACACCTCTCCACTGGTGGAACTGCTCTCACTTGGTTCCATTCTCCTCTATCTAATCGTGTCCAGAGTATGACCTTCTTGAAGAGAGCTTCTCAACAACACAATGCTCCTAGAATCATTAAACCTTGGGAGTTTCAGACGGTATGACAATTTTTTTGTTAGCATGTTAAATAATAAATTTATGTTTATAGTGCTAACATGTTCTTACATGAGATATTTAAATTCCATCCAAATCAAGTGGCTTAGTTTTTTCAGGATTTAGATTTGTTCCTCTTAATTTCTAGCAGTTAACCTTCCCAAACAGTCTGTTGGAAAGCACTAGTGATAGATAATAGACTTTGTGTGCCATGGTTGTTGCTAGGTCTCTAACTAATTTTCTTTGATTCTTTTAAGTTTGTGCCCTTTGTTGAGGCCATAAGGCCTGACCTTAAGTAAAAGACTGTTGATTTGACTGCAGCTGTGGAATGTTACATAAATTCTTCATTGATGACCTTAACCAGGCTTCAACAAGGAAAAAGCTGCATTTTTGCTAATATTGTATTAATCTGCATAAATCCGTTTTTGAAATGGTGAGAGCGACAAATAGTCTGTTAATATTTTCTACTTATATTCTACCATATTTTACTTTTGACTCCGTTGTTGTCAAATTAGCAAAGGCAAAACCTTTGGTCCTTGGGGTGTTATGGACAACAGGCCTATGGCCCAACTGACATGCCCCGTTTTGCATATCTGAACATGCAGTGATAATTTATGAACTTGCCTTTGAATCATTCTTTTATGACAAATGATATCATCATTCTCTAGGTTCCTTTCACAAATTGCAAGGGTAGGAACTTGTCCAGTCAGGTTTCCATACCGGCTACCACATTGAGATGGTTCTAATCAAAGTCACAAATGAAAACCTATGTGACTGTGCCCATAGTGCACTATCCCTTGTCATCCTTCTCGACCTATGGTTGACCATACCATCCTTCTCCAGTGCCTCTTTTCTGTTTTCCAGTTGAGTGGGACTGACCTTGCCTGGCTCCACTCATACCTATCTAGCAGTAGCCAGAGAGTCTTCTGCAGTTGTTCCTCTTCCTGTTGCCACACTGTTACTTCCACAGTCCCCAAGGATCTATTCTCGGTCTCCTCCTATTTCTCATCTACACGCTGCCACTCAATGATATCATCGGAAAACATGTCAGATTTCACGTGTACGTTGATAGCACCCAGCATTACCTTATCACCACCTCTCTTGATCCCTGCACTGTCTATTTGTTGTCAGACTGATTGTCCGACATCCAGCCGCGGATTAAACATTGAGAAGACTGAAGCCATTGTCTTCAGCCCCCTCTACAAACTTCGTTCCCTGGCCACTGTCTCCGGCTGAACCAGACGTTTTGCAACCTTGACATCCTATTTGACACTCAGCTGAGCTTCCAAGTTCTTATCCACACCATCATGGACTTCCATCTCTGTATTATCCGTCTCTGCCTCAGCCCATCTGCTGCTGAAACCCTTGTCCTTGCTTTTGTGACCTCCAGACTCACATATTTCAGTGTTTTTTCTAGCCGGCCTCTCATCATACACCCTCCATAAACTTAAACTCACTCAAACTCTTGCAGTCCATATCCTAACTCACTTGAAGTCCTGTTACCTGTGCTTGCTGACCTAAATTGGCTCAAAGATCCATCAATAGCCGATTTAAAAATTCTCACCTATGTATTCAAATCTCTCCATGGCCTTGCTGCTCCCTACCTATGTAATCTGCTGCAGCCCTACACCCCTTTGAGAATTCTTTATTTCTCCAAGTCACGCCTCTTGTACATCTCCCACTTCCTTCACCCCACCATTGGCAGTGTCCCTTCAGCCATCTAGGCCCTGAACTCTAGAATTCCCTCCCTAAAACACTCCAGCTCTCCATCTCTTTCTCCTCCCTTAAGCTCCCTAAAACTCTGACCAAGCTTCTAGTCACCTGTCTGAATGCCTCTTTTTTATCTCGGTGTAAATGTTCATCTAATTATGCCTCTCTGAAGCACATTGGGATGTTTCAATATGTTTTCAAAAAGACTTGCATTTATATAGTGCTTTCCACAACCAATGGACGTCTCAAAGGGCTTTACAGCCAATTAAATACTTCTGAATGTGCTAACAGTTTTGTTAAAGGTGCTATATGAATACAAGTTGTTGTTGAACTATCTGTTCTTAGAGCTACATATTTGTATACTTTTTGTTTTTGAACACTAACTTGTCATTTAAAACAAAATCATGCTAATCAAAGGAAATAATATATAAAATATATTTAACTATCTTCAGCTAGAAGTGCTGAGCAGATGATGCATTTTGGCCTCCTCTGGAGGTCCCTAGCATCACAGATGCCGATCTTCAGCCAATTCCATTCACTCCGTGTGATATCAAGAAACAGCTGAAGCCCTGGATACAGCAAAGGCTATGGGTCCTGACAACATCCCGGCTGTAGTACTGAATACTTGTGCTCCAGAGCTAGCTGTGCCCCTAGCCAAGCTGTTCTAATACAGCTACAATACTGGCATCTATCCAACAATGCGGAAAATTCCCTGTCCTGTCCACAAAAAGCAAGATCCAATCTTAGCAATTACTGCAGTCACCTCTCAATCATCAGCAAAGTGATGAAAGGGGTTGTTGACAGTGCTGTCAAGCTGCAATTATTCACGAATAACCTGCTCACTGATGCTCAGTTTGGGTTCTGCCAGGGCCACTCACCTCCAGACCATATTACATCCTTGAAACAAACATGAACAAAAGAGCTGAATTCCATAGGTGAGGTGAGAGTGACTGCTCTTGACAACAAGGCAGCATTTGACCAAGTGTGGCATCAAGGAGCACTAGCAAAATTGAAGTCAGTGGGAATTAGGGGAAAACACTCCACTAGTTGGAGTCATACCTAGCACAAAGGAAGATGGTTGTGGTTGTTGGAGATCAATCATTTCAACTTCAGGACATCGCTGCACGAGTTCCTCAGGCCCAAACTATCTTCAGCTGTTTTCATCAATGACCTTCCCTCCATCATTAGGTCAGAAGTAGGGATGTTCACTGATAATTGCAGAGTGTTCAATACCATTCACAACTCCTCAGGTACTGACGCAGACCCTGCCCACATGCAGTAAGACCCGGATAACATTCAGGCTCGGCTGATAAGTGGCAAGTAATATTTGTGACAGGCAATGACCATTTTCAACAAGAGAAAATCTAACCATTTTCCCTTGACGTTCAACGGCATAACAATTGTTGAATCTGCACCTTTGGAGGGGGGAGGGTGGTGGTTATCATTGACCAGCAATTTAACTGGACCAGCCATATAAATACTGTGGCTACAAAAGTAGGTCATGAGGCTGGGAATTCTGTGGCGAGAAACTCACCTCCTGTCTCCCCAGTGCCTGTCCATCATCTACAAGGCACAAGTCAGGAGTGTGATGGAATGCTCTCAACTTGCCTGGATAGGTGCAGCTTCAACAACACTCAAAAAGCTGAACATCATCCAGGACAAAGCAACCCGTTTGATTGGTACCCCATCCACCACCTTAAACATTCACTTCGTACACCACCAACGCACCGTGGTAACAGTATACCCCTCCATCTACAAGATGCATTGCAGCAACTCACCGAGGCTCCTTCGACAGCACCTTCCAAACTTATGAGCTCTACCACCTAGAAGGGCAAGGGCAGCAGATGCATGGGAATACCACCACCTACAAGTTCTCCTCCGAGCCACGCACCATCCTAACGTGGAACTATATCGCAGTTCCTTCACTGTTGCTGGGTCAAAATCCTGGAACACTCTCCCTAACAGCACTGTGGACATACCTACACCACACGGACTGCATTAGTTCAAGAAGGGGACTCACCACTACCTCCTCAAGGGCAATTGGGGATGAGCAACAAATGCTGACCTCGCAAGCGATGCTCACATCCCATGAACAAATAAAAAAAAATATAGTGTTATAAGACTGTATTATGACCCCAGCTGGAGTATTGTGTCCAATATTGGACACCACATTTTAGGAAGAAAGCGAAGGTATTGGATACGATACAGAAAAGGTTTACTAGAATGGTTCCAGGGGTAAGCGGTTACAATTATGTGGATGGACTGGAGATGCTAGGGTTGTGCTCCTGAGAGCAAAGAAGGGTAAAAAGAGATTTGATAAAGGTGTTTAAATTCATGAAGGGTTTAAATAGAATAAATAAGGAGAAACTTTTATAACTAGAGGGTACAGATTTAAGATGATTGGCAAAAGATCTAGAAGCAGCATGAAGAAAAACCTCTTTATGCAGTGAGTGGTTAGGATTTGGAATGCATTACTTGGTAGGATGGGTGGTGGATAGAGATTCAGTAGTCCCTATCGAAGAGGAATTGGATAAATACTTGAAGCAGAAAAGAATTGCAGGGATATGAGGAAAGGGCTTTGGAGTGGCACTAACTGGATTGCTCTTTGAAAGAACCCGCTGAGTTCTGTCCTCCTGTGCTGTACTTTTCTCTGATTCTTTGATAGTTCATTTTTAAGTTGAGGCATCTGATATCTAACCAAACCACTTGTGCACTACTTGGTGAAGCAATTTTACAAAGGTTGTGGTGCATTTGGGAGGTAGAATGGAGGACAAGGAAGAAAATTAAATACAGAACAGATTTCAAAATTTAAAAAAATGCATATACTATGTCTCATGTTTGCAGAGTGTTAGCGGATCTCAACTATGACAGTAATGTACTGAAACTGGCTTCAATGCATCAAAGTAGGGGAGGGCAATAATGATTAGCGATTCCACTCCTGATTAACAGCCAGCAACATATCCTGGTACATATGCATGGACTTGGGATTGGGCTAGGCATGGTACCTATCAAGTCTAAATAGCCTACTGACGCACTCAAACTTCCTGTAGAGCTCCACCCTGCCCTAGCCCTGAACTTGCATCTTTCTCTGGTTTCTCTTCCATCTCTCCTCGTGCCCTCTCTGAACTTGTCCATTAAATCCACTTCCTGTTCCCTTGATCCTATTCCCACTAAACTGCTGATCATCCAACTTCCCCTCCTTATCCCCATGTTAGCCAATCTTGTAAACGTATCTCACTTCAGGTGTTGTCCCTCTCCTTCAAATCTGCGGACATCACCGCTCTCCTCTTTATAAAAAAAAAAAAAAAAACCCTTGACCCCACCACCCTTGCAAGCTACCATTCCATCTCCAACCTCCCTTTCCTCTCAAGTCCTTGAATGTGTTGTCGCCTCCTAAATTTGTTCCTATCTTTCCTAGAATTCCATGTTTGAATCCCTCCAATCAGATTTCCATCCCTGCTGCAGTACCAAAGCAACTCTTATCAAAGTCACAAATGACATCCTATGTGACTGTGACAAAGGTAAACTTTCCCTCCTCATCCTTGTCGACCTGCCTGCAGCCATTAACACGGTTGACCGCAGCATCCTCCTCCAGCGCCTTTCCAATGACATTCAGCTGGGTGAGACTGCTCTCACCTGGTTCCATTCTTATCATGGCCAGAGAATCACTTGCAATGGCTTTTCTTCCTGCTCCCACACTGTTACCTCTGGTGCCCCCAAGGATCTATCTTTGGCCTGATTCTATTTCTCATCTACATGCTGCCCCTTGGCGACATCTTCCGAAAGCACAGCATTGGTTTTCACATGCATGCTGATGACACTCAGTCATACCTCACCACCACTTCTCTCGACCCCTCCACTGTTGCAAAATTATCTGACTGATTATCTGACATCCAGTGCTGGATGAGCAGAAATTTCCTCCAATTAAATATTGGGAAGACTGAAACCATTTTTTTGATCCCTGCTCCAAACTCCATTCCCTGGGTACCGACTTCATCCCTCTCCCTGGCAACAGTCTGAGATTAAGCCAGTCTGTTGGCAACCTTGGTGTCATATTTGACCCCGAGATGAGCTTCCGACCTCGTATTCGTTCCATCATTAAGACTGCTTATTTCTACTTCCGTAACGTTGCCAGACTTCGCCTGTGCCTCTGCTCATCTGCTGCTGAAACCCTCAGTCATTACCTCTAGAGTTGACTATTGAAACGCACTCCTGGCTGGTCTCCCACATTCTACTCTCTGTAAACTTGAGGTCATCCAAAACTCTGCTACCCATGTCTTAACTCGCACCAAGTCCCATTCCCCTATCAACTCTGTGACCTACATTGGACCCTGGTCAAGCAACTTGATATTCATGATTTTAAAATTCGCATCCTTGCTTTCAAATCCCTCCATGGCCTCGCCCCCTCCCTATCTCTGTAATCTCCTCCAGCCCCAAAATCCTCCAAGCTATCTGTGCTCCTTTAATTCTGGCCTCATATGCATCCCTGCTTTTAATTTCTCCACCATTGGAGGCCGCGCCTTCATTTGCCGAGGCTCTAATCTCTGGAATACCCTCCCTAGACCTCTCTGCATCTCCACCTCACTTTCCTGCTTTAAGACACTCCTTTAAAACCTTCATCTTCGACCAAGCTTTTGGTTATTTGACCTAACATCTCCTTTTGTGGCTTGGTGTCATATTTTGTTTCATAATGCTCCTTTGAAGTGCCTTGGGATGTTTTATTACGTTAAAGGTGCTTTATAAATAAAAGTTATTGTCATTGAAAGCATGCTGTAGTTATGAAGGACATGCGTTAATGTATACTTTCTGCATTCACCTTTGAAAGTCTGCCAGTGTTCATAGTAATGAAGGAGCAACATGCATGTATATTTCATGGTGTAAAATATTAACTGCAGAAAATTTAAGTAGCATTTAATGGTAAGGCCACCAGCTCCTGATTCATAGGTCTCGCATAGCGGGCAGCAATCCCTAAATAGACTTGACAGATTCCTTAAAGCTGGCAGCTGTTTATATCTAGTAAAACCGTCTTTGTAGCCATTGGCCGTAGTGAGAATGTGTCTTTAGCCGTGGACTCAGTACATTTCACTTCGGAATTGCGACTGGCTAAATGAGACCTGTCTTCCAGAAGGTGGTGATACCCCACTAACACCAAGGTAAAAGCATCTATACTTGGTCAAAATTTCTCTTAAATATTGCAACTATAGTACTGCAAAAGTAAGTTGAGTGATATTCTCTGAAAACTGGGCTTAGGTGCAACTTTTAATTGTACAATTAATCTACAGTCAGTCTGCGAGATGTAATGTAGAAACATTTGCCTTTTTTATCCTAACAGTTTTCTTTGCTTATGCACTTTCTCTTTTCCTCTCGTCTGTTCTAACTTCGTATACATCTTCTGTTATGCATAATTGTTCTTCAACGTGTGCCTGCCTGTATGCACAGTTTCAATAAACATTCACTGAGAACCAGAGCAGTTGAGGGGAAAAGAAGCTACACTCAATCTGCTCTTAAATAATGAGCTCAAATGAATGCAATAGAAGACTGGTTTTAACAATGTGCATCCAATGGAAACGGCAGCTGGGCAGGTAAAATGACCACAGTGACTCACCACTGTAATCCCACTGCTCTCCCATGGGTAGGAATTTTAACTGCTCTTTTGATCAGGCAAGTGAGACATCTGCCAGAAGGCAGTGGGGTCCTGCTTTAAATATGGCATAATTGGAGCTTGATCTGCAACTTTAACCTCAGGCCTGGTCTGATGGCAAACAGATCTGGAGCCAGAAGAGGCCCAGAAAGGTGAGTGAATTTATTTGTTTTTTCTTGGTTTCCTTGTGAGCTAAGAAGAGCAGGAGTGCTTCTTTGGGCCCCAAAAGCAAACCATGGGCTTCCTCAGCTTTGGGCATTCCTTCCTCTATCATGATCACTATGCCTTCCAATGCCCCACCCCACCATTACTTACCTGCTGCCAGGAACTGCTCTGTCAGGACCCGGTGGCGTCCAACCACTGAGTTGTGCTGCGACCTGCTGGTAGGCTATTCCTTCCCAACAGGTGTGACATTTCACACTTGTGCCATTACAACCTAACCAACTGTGCTTGCTTCACTTACCGCCTGCTCACATCCTGTACCCATCCCATCCATGTCTGGAGTTTTCCATTTAACATGAGCAGTGCTACAGGAAGCCAGCTAATAAGCAATTAAATTCAGAGACCCAACATCAAATGAGAAGTTTTTCAGATCTAGGTGTCCCAGTGTATCCTGCCGAAATGTTCCGTTGTGACAATACTCACTGACTCATTCAGACAAGCTATTGCTTCATCTTTAAGTAATTGCAGTACTTCTGTCGGTTATGCCTATGAAATGTTTATAGTAAATAGTTGAAAACTCCTTTTAAACAAGTGATGGTCATCTCATACAAACTGTTTTAGCTTCTACTGTCCTAATTAATTAATTTCAATCCTTGAAAGGATCAAGAATGAGAGGGCACAGACTTAGAGTAATGGGTAAGAGAAGCAAAAGTGACATGAGGAAAACCTTTTTCATGCAGCGAGTGGTTAAGGTCTGGAATGTGCTGCCTGAGAGTGTGGTGAAAGCAGGTTCAATTGAAGCATTCAGAAGGAAATTCGACTGTTATATGAAAAGGAAGAATGTGCAGGGTTACAGGGAGAAGGCAAGGGAATGGTACTAACTGAATTGCTCTTTAGGAGAGCTGGTGCGGGCATGATGGGCCGAATGGCTGCCTTCTGTGCTATAACAATTCTGAGATTCTGTGAATTAATTGTCAAATATTTTCTTTTTAGTTGTATTTGGATATTTCAAAAAAACATTTTCTTTCTTGCTGCCTTTCATCCGATGAGTGGATTTTTGTTCAACAGTCATGGTTTAATAAAAGGGAGATTCTTTTATCTCCCAGAAAATGATAATTCTACGTTGATCTTGGAGGTAATAAGAGGTAGAAATTAGTTTATGCCAACCTACAAGGGTTGATCGCTGTGCCAAAACGGGTATGCCCAGGGCCCATCCCACAATGACTCTCAAGCCGCATTTACATCAGACTAGTGAGCTGCAAGGTAGCCCCAGATATCTCGCGAGCAAAGACCATTTGGATTTTGAGCCACTGCCAAAGATGCAGGTCAGTAATAAAAAAGGGGAGAGCCATCATGAAGTGGGGAAGAGGAGAGGGGGTGGCCATTGGCAGCCCGTAGTTCTAATGTGGATGTAGAAGGAGCACTCCTGCACTTCCCAGCTCCACATTCAGGTAAGTGTATTTTTTTAAACTACCTTTTCAGTGCCTTTAAGGACTGCTGGTTAGGCTGGATATGGACCTGGTTTTCCAGAATGAAGCCGGCCCAACACCTCCCGTGTTCAGGGAAAACAATTTTGGTAAAGAAGCCCACCGTGGCACCCATTTTATGTATTTTATGTATCTGTAAAACAGGTACTAAGTCATCAAATTTCTCAGCTTAATTGTCTGAATTGGATGTTGAATTTACTTTAAGTTTAAATCTTACTTGTGAATTAAGTGCACTGCTCACAGTTAATAGTTTAAACAGATCTCACACAGAAGAACTCGTGAAGTGAACCCATAAAATGTCTATGTGTACCACAATATGTTAAGTCCCAAAAGTTTTTGTGTTTCTCTTTCAGATGCGGTATGGTTTTATATTTTATTTCACATTTCCAATATTCATGGTTTTTCTTTTTATCTCTGTTAAATAAATTGATTACTTTTTATTAAAGGGAAAAAGAACCCTTGAAGGATGGCACATGAGGACCTTGTGATTGACCAGAATTATTATTGTATGGGCATGGAGCCAGAGGAAATGGGCGAGGTACTAAATGAGTACTTTGCATCAGTATTCACCAAAGAGAAGGACTTGGTGGATGATGAGTCTAGGGAAGGGACTGTAGATAGTCTGGGTCATGTCGATATCAAAAAGGAGGAGGTGTTGGGCATCTTGAAAAGCATTGGTAGATAAGCCCCCAGGGCCTGATGGGATCTACCCCAGAATACTGAGGGAGGCAAGGGAAGAAATTGCTGGGGCCTTGACAGAAATCTTTGTATCCTCATTGGCTACAGGTGAGGTCCCAGAGGACTGGAGAATAGCCAATGTTGTTCCTTTGTTTAAGAAGGGTAGCAAGGATAATCCAGGAAATTAAAGGCCGGTGAGCCTTACGTCAGTGGTAGGGAAATTATTGGAGAAGATTCTTTGGGACATGATTTACTCCCATTTGGAAACAAATGGACTTATTAGCGAGAGGCAGCATGGTTTTGTGAAGGGGAGGTCGTGTCTCACTACCTTGATCGAGTTTTTTGAGGAAGTGACGAAGATGATTGATGAAGGAAGGGTAGTGGATGTTGTCAACATGGACTTTAGTAAAGCCTTTGACAAGGTCCCTCATGCCAGACTGGTACAAAAGGTAAAGTCACACGGGATCAGAGGTGAGCTGACAAGATGGATACAGAACTGGCTTGGTCATAGAAGACAGAGGGTAGCAGTGGAAGGGTGCTTTTCTGAATGGAGGGCTGTGACTGGTGGTGTTCTGCAGGGATCAGAGCTGGGACCTTTGCTGTTTGTAGTATATATAAATGATTTGGAGGAAAATGTAGCTGATCTGATTAGTAAGTTTGCGGATGACACAAAGGTTGGTGGAGTTGCGGATAGTGATGAGGATTGTCAGAGGATACAGCAGGATATAAATTGGTTGGAGACTTGGGCGGAGACATGGCAGATGGAGTTTAATCTAGACAAATGTGAGGTAATGCATTTTGGAAGGTCTAATGCAGGTGGGAAGTATACAGTAAATGGCAGAACCCTTAGGAGTATTGACAGGCAGAGAGATCTGGGTATACAGGTCCACAGATCACTGAAAGTGGCAACGCAGGTGGATAAGGTAGTCAAGAAGGCATACGGCATGCTTGCCTTCATCAGTCGGGGCATAGAATATAAAAATTGGCAAGTCATGCTGCAGCTGTACAGAACCTTAGTTAGGTCACACTTGGAATATTGCGTACAATTCTGGTCGCCACACTTCCAGAAGGATGTGGAGGCTTTGGGGAGGGTACAGAAGAGGTTTACCAGGATGTTGCCTGATCTGGAGGGTATTGGCTATGAGGAGAGGTTGGATAAACTCCTGATTTTTTTTCACTGGAACGATTGAGGTGGAGGGGCGACACGATAGAGGTTTACAAAGTTATGAGCGGCATGGACAGAGTGGATAGCCAGGGTGGAAGAGTCAGTTACTAGGGACATAGGTTTAAGGTGCAAGGGGCAAAGTTTAGAGGGGATGTGTGAGGCAAGTTTTTTTTTTTTTTTTTACACAGACAATGGTGAGTGCCTGGAACTTGCTGCCGGGAGAGGTGGTGGAAGCAGGTATGATAGCGATGTTTAAGAGGCATCTTGACAAATACATGAAAAGTATGGGAATAGAGGGATACGGTCCCCGGAAATGCAGAAGGTTTTAGTTTAGACAGGCATCAAGATTGGCGCAGGCTTGGAGGGCCGAATGGCCTGTTCCTGTTCTGTACTGTTCTTTGTTCTTTGTATGACAGTAGTAATCAAAAATTGGCACTTTATTCAGTAAGAGAAAAATTAGATTATAATGTTTTTCTGACTACAGCTGTGGTTATCTGCTTTTTTTGGTAATGCAAAATATAAATATAATAGAGCATTTTAATCCTTAAGAAAAACCTGTACCAATTGTACTGAGGTTATCCAATGCTTCTAATGTAGACCAACTTCTTTCATTATATACCTGTATGTTAAGAAGCTAAAATTATCCATTTATTATGAAGAAATCCTTTTGTAAAAGTATTGAACACAATGCCCCACATTTCTTGGGTTTCAAAAATGTAGTCAGAAAACTTAAAGGCCAAATCCTATATTGAAGTAAACACTGAAAGACATCAATGTATTTTTGGCATGTGTTTTAATTAATGCCCATGTTCGCTTCTCTTCTCACCAGTGCAATATATGTTCTGCATTTCGGAAAGCAGATGCCTTCCTCTGTTACCCTCTATGGAATTGCATGAGATTTTTTGAAGCAGTTTGTTACATATATGCCAAAGGACAAATATGATAACTAGGTCAATACCCCGCTTCTACTTTGTTTTCTTTCAAGCATTCCAAACCGCACAGGTACCTGCATTAACAAAGTTTGTTAAGATCAGTCTCGACTCAGTGGTAGCACTCTCCCCACTTAGTCAGAAGGTTGAGAGTCCGAGTTCCACTCCAGAGACTTGAGTACCATTGTCTACGCTGATACTTCAGTGCAGTACTGTTGGAAATGCTGTCGTTTGGATGAGATGTTAAACCGAGGTCCTATCTGCCCTTTCAGGTGAATAGAAAAGATCCTATGTCACTATTCCAAGAAAAGTTGGGGGATGTCCCTGGTGTCCTGGCCAATATTTATCCCTTAAACAATATTACTAAAACTGATTATCTGGTCATTGCTGGTTGTGGGACCTTGCTGTGGGTAAATTAGCTGCCATGGTTTTCCCTAAATTACAACAGTGACTACACTTCAAAAAGTACTTAATTGACTAAAGTGCTTTGGGACATCCTGAGGTTGCAAATGATGCTATATAAATGCATATTCTTTTATCCTTTTGTTTTACAAAATTGTCTCACCATACTCAACGATCACTCTCTTGCATCTGAATCTGAAGGCCTAGAGTTCAAACCTCACTCTAGGCTTTAAGCATATAATCTTGGCCAGCATTTCAGTGCACTACTGAGGGTGTGCTACATGGTCATTACCACTGTCTTCCATATGAGGCATTAAGCCAGGGCCTTGTCTGCCTGTTTGCTTAGATTTAAAAGATTCCATGACACTATTACAAGAAGGATGGGGGTGTTCTCCCTATGTCCTCAACAACATTAATCTCTTAATTTAAATTAGCAAAGCAGAGTAACTGGTCATTTTGCTATGTGCAAATTGGCTTCTATGTTTTACACTTTTTAAAATAAAAGTAATTAATTGGTTGTGGAGCACTTTGAAATGTCTTGAAGGCGTAAAAGAAGTTTGTTCTTTACTGTATAGGCATTAAATATTTATTCAGTCTTAACAATATGTTCTTTTACAGCTGGTGCAAAGCTAGCAATTTATTTTTATTTAGCACATTTTGTTTAGTTTGTTAATTGCTGTATCAGGTGATTATATTCTGTTTGAGTTTGCACCTTTTAAAATTATACATTTTTGTGTGTGGGAATTTTGATTCTTAACAGAATGAGATATGTTAACATTGGAAAATGGAGCCCTTTTCCAACACTTCTAGATTGAATGTAAAGCCTTTTCTGCTATGGCTCAACAATGTGCCACAGTCCCAAAATCAGAAGAACATGTCCTGTTGCAATGGGTCACATTTTTCCATTTCCCACACCTGTCACCCTGTGATTTCCTAGCTTTTTCATTGTGCAAGATCCATTCTAAAGACCAGTTTTCCTGGCAACAGGTTTCATTGAATCTCAATAGTCCTAAATTCGGCTTCAAGCCTGCTGTGCGAATGCCACACTTTGGGAACCAGAGGGAAGAGCATTGGTTTCATGCAATGTGAAAGCAATTTTTGAGTAAGGTGTACAATTAGTTCCTATTTAGGCATAGTTTTACGTTATGCCTGTACCCCAAGGAATTGGGTGGAAACTAGCCAGAACTTATTTTCCATGGGGCTTTTATACCACAGACATACAAGAATCTCAACCCATCGCTCTGGGCTGGATTTCAACCCTGAACCCAGATGTGAAAGGCAACTGAACTACCCCAGCTCCTTGGGAAAAAAGGCAATACTTTTTAAATATGAACAGACTGTTGTAAGACGACAGCAACTTAAGTCTTCAGAACATAATATAAAAGTGTTTTCTGTAAATGCTGAATTTCATTATTGTTTTCTGTTCACATTCCTGTCATTGTACACAATAACATGGATAGATTTTTATTGTGGAATTAGGATGGATGGGTCCAAAAAAGGTTAGAAAATGGGATTGCTGTGTAAAGAGAGGCAGGGTACAAATTTTTGCAGGAGGGAGAAGTGAAGACTGCTTTGTTTTGTATTGAGGTAAATGAATCTTGAGCTTCGAATATACAGTTTCCTGGGGTTGTTATTTATGATTATAACGGTAGGGGTGCTGGCCACTGTATTCTGCCAATCACGATTTACATTCTGCCCCATTTTGCCGAGAGTCTCAAAAAAGCTGAAGCAATCTCGAAAGCACTACTTTGTTTCTGAAGATTTTCAATGCAATCAGTATTTTAAGGTTTAAGAATTTATCAGTTTTCATTGATGGACTGGTTGTAGCAGAACAGACTAAGACATGAGACTATGATGTGTAATCCCATTTTTAAATGATTCTAGAAGTTTGAGTAGCGTTGACATGTTTGCAATATTGTTATACGTGGAATGCAACTAAAAGGAAATTCTTCCTCCTTCCCATGTGATGGAAATCTGAGACTTTCCCGTGAGGAACTTAAACAAGCGATTATAATTCTCCCAGTTTTGAGGAGGGACCATTAGAGGAAGCACTTTATTAATTTTTGTCGCAAAAAATACACATTTTTTTTAAAGAGGAGTCTTAAAGGTTTCAATTAATCTAGAATGCGCACAAAGAACAACTGTTTTTCTAACAGTTGCTTGTTTTTTTTAACTGTTGCATACCTTTTGTTAACCCCTCTTTTTATTTTTTTGGAAATGGTACATTCCCACTCCGTGCTACCCTGATGTTAATAGTGACATCATTCAAACTGTGACTGCCTACTGCTTAAATTACAGTGCAGACTGGAGTAATGTGAAGGTGTGCTTATTGGCTTCAGAAAGGAGGAAGATTAGCTGTGGGCTTGTGTTTAGTGGGTGTGCCGTTCAGTCGTTCACTTCCTTTGAAATTTAAATCTGTTGGTTAAAGTAGTTTGGAGATTAGCTGACTGGAAGCCGGACAATCAAAAAACAATGTGACGCTGATCTATGGCTGATGCCTTTTTACACCATCAACCTATACTGCTGGGGCGTGCTGGATTTATGTTTATTTAAGAAGCTTACTATTAGGCTAGTAACACGAACGGTGGCCAGCCTTCTCTGTAAAGACTGCGGCTGACTCAATTTACGGGAGGATTACTTTCCTCCTATTTTTCACCGTATTGCACTTCAATTTATTGCTACCAAATGGAAGTGCAGAGGGCATCCAGCCTATCAGTACCATTATCTGTTGGCTTTCCTGCTCAGATGCCCTACAATTATAATCAGCTGGAAGGAAGATTCAAGCAGCTTCAAGGTAAGAATGCCAAGCCATTGTTAGTGCTGTTGCTAAGATCCCCGTGAACTCCAGTTAGCAGGTGCAGTAAGCATGTGGTGCCATTTTTTTTGTGATTTGCACTTTTAAAGTGATTTTTTTGAATAAAGAATTTGGTACCAGGTGGAAAAGATCTGAAGAATGCTAATAATTTATAATTTTAAAAAACAAAAGCTGAAATGAGCGCAACTTCTAGATTCAGAGGGATCAGATAATGCTATTTAACCTTCCACGTATTTAGCCTAAAGTGAGTTAACAAGACATTTTGGTAGCTGAGCAACTGAGAACAATAGAGGAAGAAAAGAGGGAGTGGTCGTTTTTTTAGATCTCGTGGAATTCCCAAATTTTGTCATGTCATTTAATCTTAATGGAACAAAGCTTTGCTGTCTGCTTCAGACTGTGAAAGACTCCCTTGTTCTTCAGCCACGCTTTGAAATATTTAATACTGCCACATAAATAATAAACAAGAGACAACTGAAGCCATGATAATTGTGTTCCTGATGATTTTGCCTTTGAGCTTGAAATGGCGAAAGGAGCTTTTCTTTTTCTTTTTGTCTTTCTGATTAATTTTTTTGCTGGGAGAAAGGAGGTCTAAAAAAACAATCTAGCACCTAACAGTAGGATACTTCATTGACGGAATGATCTGGAAGGCTAATGTTTTATTAGCTGAAAGAAAAACTGCTAATTATTTAAAATTTGAGCAACCAAATTGCACTATCATGTGCCTGATCCAACTGTGAAAATGTTCTCAGATGTTTCCCTGATGGCTCAGTGAGTTTATTCACTGAGTAGCTAAACCGTGTTGACAGGAAGGTTCCAGGGGTCTTCTGTAGTCTCTGGCAAATGGGCTGATCTCAGCTGAGTGTTACTGTGCTTGTAAGTTGAAGACAGAAAATCATTCAGGTTCCCATTTCTTGCTATCCAATGGCCAATAATCCCTCATGTATATTGGGGACACTTTTAAATTGTGTTAACTGTTTTGCACTTTTCAAAAAGATACAGTAGGGTATGCGTTATATTTTAGGGAAGAACTAGTTTGAGATTGGTTAATGGCATTTATACAACCAGCTAACAGATCAATCTGAATCTCTCCTTCGCCTCATGGCATATGGCTGTCTTGTACTGAACCATACTGTGCAGGAAGATCTGTAGTTCAATCCCTGGTCCGTACTGAGACCTACCTAATTTATTTTACAGGGTTGCTTCCAATAGCAAGGACAGCTTGTGAATAATGCTATAAAGTACATATGGTCTGGATGGGTACAATAACACTGTTTGCAGTTGACTGAAAATAGGGAGTGTCACTAACGGTAAAGAGTATTGTAAGTGACTACAAGAGGACATGGATAGGATAGTAGGCTGGTAAAATTGAAGTAATGTAAAGTTTAATGTGAAGAAATGTGAGTTGATACATTTTTGGAGGAAGAATAGGGAGAGGGAATATACATTAAAATTGCAAAAGGAGTAGAGGAGCAGATTACCTGCAAAACCTATCCTTGATAGAGGATGCTCAATTTGGCTTTGACAACAGGTTATTTTTGACAAACATAATTTTTTTTTTGAAGAAGTCACTGGAATGGCAGATCACGCTGATCCGCTAGATATCATACACTTGGATTTCCAAAAGATTGCTTTAAAGTGCCACATATTGAGAGGAGGTGGTGGCGTAGCGGTAGTGCCACTGGACTAGTAATGCAGAGGCCCAGCCTAGTGCTCTGGGGACATGAGTTCAAATCCCACCATGGGAAATGGTAAAATTGGAATTCAATTAATAAATCTGCAGTTTAAAAAACGCTAGTCTAATGGTGACCATGAAACCATTGTCGATTGTTGTAAAAACCCATCTGGTTCACTAATATCCTTTAGGGAAGGAAATCTGCTGTCCTTACCTGGTTTGTCCTACATGTGACTTCAAACCCACAGCAATGTGGTTGACTCGTAACTGCCCTCTGAAATGGCCTAGCAAGCCATTAGGGCAATTAGGGATGGGGCAATAAGTGCTGGCCTAGCCAGTGATGCCCACATCCCATGAACGAATTTTTTAAAATCATGTCTCGTACCCAAGGATTCAATGGTGTGTCTGCTGCTTTTGCATTTATTAACAAATTGGAGCAGGGGATAAATAGTGCAGTTATTAAATTCATGAATGATACTATATTTTGCAGTAGAGTCAAGACTTTAGAAAAGGAATTAAATTATAGCTTGCAACTGGATATAGATAATTTGGGGAAGTGAGCTCAAGGTTGTCAGATGTCTTTCTTTGTAGATGAGTGTTCTTTTAAGTATCAAGTGTAACATTTATGGGCAGGCTAAAGATAACTGGAAGGGAGATATGAGAGTAGGATTGACCAGTCTATAAAGGTTCCAGCTCCTTGTTGCACAGCTGCAGCCAAAACAGACAGGACCCTGGAATGTAGTGCCTGCACTGTTCAGTATAAAACTAGGGCTACAATAGTAGTTATTTAATGCTTTGGGGGGATTTTCTCATTTTGAGAAGTGTGTACCATGTTGGTTCCCAAGGTAGGCTCCAAAAAAGGTATTGCAAAGGACACCAAGCATGAACCCTCACCCCCACCCCAGTACATTGAGTTTATGGAGATAGACATTGTGCTATGGTTTTGGATTCACTAGTGATGTGTAGGCTAAGAGGGAATCTGTATCGGGCCTTTGAAATTATTACACAATCAATAAAATACATGTGGATAGATTGTTGCAGCAATGCGGCCAAGAAGAACTGGAGACCAACTAATTAAATTGAGAAAGCAGGGAACCAAGTTGAATGTGCGGAAGCTTGATTTTGCTCAGAGGATGATTGATTTATGGAGCAAAGTGGAGAGCTTAAAGGGAGGACTGACTCCTTCCAGTCCCATAAGAAGGTGTAGATACATTTATGGAAAACTACAAATCATAGCGGAAGGAAGGATTATTTTGGGCAATGACCAATGGGTTACAGCTTCCTTGGGCTTGTCTGATTGTCTTTGAGGGATCGGAGAGGAATTTTTGGAAGAGATTTAGTGAATTTTTCAACTCCCAGGAGGTAGTGAGGAAGAAAAGGTGGTGATACAGGCATGAGTCCAGTAAGAAATAAAGCAAGCGTGTACAAACATTAAGGGCATTTCTCATCCTGAGTATGTAACAGACCAAGATAGAGTTAGAGAATCGAATATATAGATCTTTGAAATGCTGATGAAGTCAACTTAAATATGGGAACCTAGATTTTATAAATAGGTACATGAGTACAAAAACAATGAGATGACGCTAAATCTATATAAATCATTGATTAGGCTGCAGTTTTTGGAGTATTACTTAAGATTGAAGAGAGGGTACAGAAGAAATTCACTGAGATGACACAAAGGATCAGATGCTTCAATTATGAGGAGAAACTGGATCTCTTTTCATGGCACAAAAAGTTAAGAGGAGATCTGACTCAGGTGTTCAAAATTGAGAGGTTTAGATAAGATAAATAGTTGTTTCCCAATATTCACTCATGAAGTGAGTTGCTAATTGGAGGTTACAAATTTAAGATCATCTCCAAAGGATAAAAGGAGAGATTAGAAGAATATTTCTTCACACAGATTTGTTAGGACATGGAATGCCTTACCACAAATAGTGGCAGGAGCTTTTGAAAGAGAAGTAGATGAGGATATGAAAAAGAAAAAAAAGCATATGGGGAAAGGATCAGATGGAAATATGTTCATAGTTCTTACGTTATGAGCACAGGTGTGGCGGGCTGTATAAGTCTTGATTTTAATGGCCCAACCTTGTGCTATCAGAGACACCAAGCACACGTTCTCCATTCCCTTCCCCTGTACTCTCCTTTTCCCTTTTTCTCCACTCCTTATTTTTGTGTTCTTGCTCACTCTTATACACACTGTCTCTCATTTTCGCTCACACTTGCACTCTTCCCTGTCCTGAAATGACTGCAAGAAAGAAATGACACATTTCACGTCTTAAATCTCTCAAAATGCTGTGCAATCAATGAAGTACTTTTGAACTGTAGCTATTTTTATGTGGGAGCAAACATAACCAGATTGCACATAGCAAGGTCCAACAGCAGATGAGATGGATGACCACTTCTTGTTTTGTGGAGGGATGTGTTGGCCAGGATACCAGGAGAACTCCTAGGTGCCCTGGGGTCCTTTTATGTGCACTTAGGGCAGACAGGACCTCAGTTTAGTTTCTTATCTCAAAAGCCGTATATCTGACAATGTGGCACATTCTTTCAGTACTGCACTGAAGTTTCTACCTAGATTGTGTTCAAATTCTGGAGTAGGTCTCAACCCACAACTTTTTAACTCAAAATATGAGTGTGTGACCACTATGTCAAGCTGATAGGAGAGTTGAAGGTCCAGAATGCGGCTATGCTGTGTCGAGTTTAGGTAAAACGATGAATTGAAGTTATAACTGGGACTGGCTCCACACAGGACATACAGCAGAAAAAAGGCTGTCTGGAAGGACTGTAACCTGAAGAGGAGGAGGAAAAGGAATTAATTTATTCCACATAAAACTGTGAAATATTTTAAAAAGGAAGGATTAAAAAAAGTCACCCCAAATTTCCTCAAACTCCTAAAGACACATTTCATGTAAGCTATCCGTGTTTTCTAAATCAGTACATCCTTGTTGTGAACTGCAGATTTTGAAATGAGCTTTGAGCAGGGAATGAATCTTGGGTCAGTGGCATTGGTCCACATTAATTTGACAGTGTTTGTACAATTAACTTTTATTTGCAGAGATCAGAAATTTCTGACAGTCAAGACTTCTGTGCATTTCAAGCAGTTGAATTTAGTGCTCTGGAACCAGAACATTACATCTCAGAAACAGATCATTCAGCCCATCAAATCTGCTCCAGTATTTATTTTAATCTGAGTCACCCAGTCTTCTCTCACTCTTTCCCTACAGTCTTCAATATTTCTCCTTCCCAAGCAACTTACTAATTATTATTAAAACTCTGGATCAATAACAGCTCGAGAAAGAAAATTCCACATTTTACTCACTGTCTTTTAAAGATTTTTTAAACTTCCCCTTTAAAGAGTCTAAATGAGTTACAGAAGCAAATGGATCTGGGGATACAGATACACAAATCAATAAAGTAGCGACATGGGTTAATAACGTCATAAAAATGCGATAATTTCTAGAGGAATAGAATTGAAAAGCAGAAATATTACGTCAGACTTATATAGGACCTTAATTAGACCACACTTGGGAGTACTGAAAGTGGCAACACAGGTAGACAGGGTGGTGAAGAAGGCGTATGGCACGCTTGCCTTCATCGGCCGAGGCATTGAGTACAAGAGTTGGGACGTCATGTTACAGTTGTACATAACGTTGGTTAGGCCGCACTACAGGAAAGATGTGATTAAGCAAGAGAGGGTGCAGCAAAGATTCACAAGGATGTTGCCTGGTTTGGAGGGCTTGAGTTATAAAGAGAGATTGGATAGGCTGGGTCTGTTTTCCCTGGAGCGAAGGAGGCTGAGAGGGGACATGATAGAGGTATATAAAATTATGAGAGGCATAGATAAGGTAGATAGCTAAAGTCTGTTTCCCATGGTAGGGGTGACTAAAATTAGAGGGCATAGATTTAAGGTGAGAGGGAGGAGGTTTAAAGGGGATCAAAGGGGTAAATTTTTCACACAAAGAACAGTGGGTACCTGGAATGAGCTGCCTGAGGAGGTGGTGGAGGCAGGAACAGTAGCGACATTTAAGAGGCATCTGGACAGGTACTTGAATGAGCAAGGCATAGAGGGATATGGAATTAATGCAGGCCGGTGGGATTAGTATAGATGGGCATTATGGTCGGCATGGACGCGGTGGGCCGAAGGTCCTGTTCCTATGCCGTACGACTCTATGACTCTACTGTGAACAGTCCTGGTCTCCATATTATTAAAAAAGGTCGAGGCACTGGAAAAGGTGTTAAAATATTTACACTGATGGTACCAGAACTGAATGGTTATGCTTATCAGAAAAGACTGAACAGGCTGGGGCTCTTTGCTCTGTGAAAGTGAAGTCTCAGGGGTGACCTGATGGAGGTGTTTAAAATTATGAAAGGGTCTGATAGGGTAGACACAGAGAGGATGTTTCTACTTGCAGCGGTTCCAAAACTAGGGGTCATAAATATCCGATATCACCCATAAATCCAATAAATAATTCAGAAGAAATTTCTTTACCCAGAGAGTGGTTAGAATGTAGAACTCGCTAGCACAAGGAGTAGACAAGAAGGCAAATAGCATAAAGACATTTAAGGGGAAGCTAGATAAGTACATGAGAGAGAAAGGAATAGAAGGATATGCTGGTCGGTTGAGATGAAGTAAGGTGGGAGAGGCTCATGTGAAGGATAAATACAGACACACACTAGTTGAACTGAATTACCTGTTTCTGTACAATAAATTCTATGTAAAATCTCCTTTGTTGTAAGAGGCATCCAACCTTTTCTTACCAGCTGGATTGTCTCAAGCAATTGACAAACTTGTGAAGAGTGTCTGCTGTGGCTCACTAGGTAGCACTCTCACTTCTGAGTCACGAGGTCCTGGGTTCAAGTCCCACTGCAGGACTTGAGCACAAAAATCAAGGTTGGCACTCTTCAGCAATACTGAGGGCGTGCTGCATTGTCAGTGGTACTGTTTTTCAGATGAGACATTAAACCGAGGCCCCATCTGCCCTCTCAGGTGGGTGTAAAATGATCCCGTGGCAATATTTCGAAGAAGAGCAGGGGAGTTATCCCCAGTGTCCTGGCCAATATTTATCCCTCAGTCAACATCACAAAAACAGATTATTTGGTCATTATCACATTGCTGTTTGTGGGAGTTTCTGTGTGCCGAACTGGCTGCCGCATTTCCTACATTATGACTGTGACTACACTTTCCAAAAAAAAGTACTTCATTGGCTGTAATGTGCTTTGAGATGTATGGTGGTAGTGAAAGGTGCTATGTAAATGCAAGTTTTTTTTCTAATTGTGCACAAACAAATCAAGTATTCAGTTCCCTTGGCGTTGTTTGTTTCCCATAGGAAACAATTCTGTAGTGTGATTGGGCTGACAGTTTTCAATCTTTACAATCTCTCAACTTTGACTGCAATTGCCTAAAACAGACAGTGTACATCTGGTGCTTGAACCTAACTGTTAAAGTACACATTGCCTGCTGTGCCTTTTAAGCTGTAAAATATAGATTGAAAAAATGTTACCTTTCGATGAAATCTTTGTTACTGTCTAATTAACTCAGCTTGTAGCACATCAGTGTAATAGCTAGTAAGTTGAAACAACATTTCTATGCAAAAGTTGAGATGGAGTCAATCATGGGTGAATTGCATCATATTCCTCATCAACAACAGTGGCCATTGTAGAAAAGCCCTGTCAATGTCAGACGCTGTGTATTTTTACAAGAGGATTACTGAGGATGCCCTGAAAGGAAACGTGCATCCTTTTTGAATAGTTCAGTAAATAAAAAAAAAGACGCTTGGGTATTATGTGGATGGAGGTGGTTAACATATAGCCTCTTGCCTTTTCAGAATTTTTTTTTCTAGTTAGTTATGTTCCTGTAGTTTCCTTCACCTCTGACCCTTTCCGTTATTTTTTTAAAAATATGTAACATGCTATTCTTCTTCAGGAAAATGTGGAGAGTCCTACCCAGATGTTATCGATGCTGTTGCTGTTTGACCTGTCAGGAAGTCGCCTCAGTAAAGTAGGAAGGAAACTGAACCTACTTCCTGGGAATGATGTACTAGCATGTTGAGATCCAGAATTGTTTCTAATTAGAGAGTAATCCAGCCCCCAGTCAACAATATAACAATCCCAAAGTGGTCATGTTTGGTCTTGTAGAGATTTAGTTTGGGTTCCAGATTCTGTGCCCATCATATGTGTGGAATTTTATAATGATTCAACTTAGCAAGTTTAGCGCCGATGCAAAGCCAAAACCTTCTTATGTTGGCATTAAATTTAATTAACATGGGTGTGAAGGTCCAATCTATCTAAAATGAAGCATGATGAGAACTGCCTGCTCCAGTAGCCTAATTCTTCGATTTTTTTTTTCCATTGTCAAATCAGGCATTTGTTGAATTTACATCACAAATGCTATGTCAATGCAAAACAAACTGCTTTGCACGACAACTAAAGTTGTTGTGAAAATATGCATTTAATGGTGTCAGTTTATTAAAAGAAAAGCAGTGAATGTATTTTTAGTGAGGTAAATATCAAAGTAACTTTGATTAGGAAACCTTAGTTCTTCCGCCCAAGAAACAGTTACTAACCACAGTGACATAATGACACATGTTCAAATTCAGGCACACATATTGCCATTGCCTGACAGTTAGATGGAACATATTACAACTATGAATAATTGCATAATTATGGAATGCCATCGATGATGATTGCAGCCCAGATTTCACCCCTCCCTCGAGGAAGAAAACATAGGGAATTCTTAAGGAAAAAGTAAGTATGTGGACCCTTAAGGAACATATCAAAGTGCTTCATGGGCGTTATATTTGAAATGCAGTGACTGGTATGTAGAGAAATAAGACAGCCATTCTGCACACAACCATATCCTACAAGTAATAGTTGTATAAATTTCCATTGTATGTATTTCAGATGATGTTGGCTGAGAGAGAAATTTTGGCCCACGCTGGAAGAACTTCCAACTTTTTAATAGCCTCTTGGGTTTTTGATGTAGACCTTGAACTATTGGAACAGTATATGGGGTGTTGATTTTTAATGTTGGATCTATTTTTCAAAGTTGTGCGAGAGCACTGCTTTGAAAGTGCACTTTACAGTGGACTCTTGACTGTACATTCACACTCCATGGCTGTGAAATTTGGCTCCATAGCATCCATAGTTTTGGTGCTACAGGTGTTGTTTTGGAACCAAAATGGCGTACACACTTTCACATGCATTGGAGCCATCTTAGTGTGGGCATTAAGCGTGTGTACCGGAAGTATACAGAGTAAGCAGATCGTGACATCAGACTGTGTAATGCTGATTTGACGCCAGCACTGCCATTTTCCACCTCATCGCTCCAGCTAACGTCGTTTCTTAAACACACAAATCTGAACACTCAGCAGCCGGAAGGAACCCCCACCAATACTAGTTAAAGGGATCATCATCAACTTGCATATTAGTTGCTGATTAATCTTTATTGGCCCTGTTTGAGCTTGAGGAAATGTTTGGCGTTTGGAAGAGTTGGTTAAAGTTGGTGAAGTGTGCAGGGAGTGGTGCTGTAAATGGAAAAGGCCTTGGTTGTGACTGCAAGGGTTCTTGGCACACCATTTACTTCAAGTCATGGGTGCTATAGTTGCAGTTCCCCTTGAGCTGTATTATAAGAGTGAAATGGAGCAGAGGCAAAAAAGAAGTGGACAAGCTGCTCGCAAAGGGAGGAGGAGAAGAAGGGGGACGCCTTATCCGATTAGGGTCTTTTGGTTGCACTTCTCTTACCTCCACCTAAGCCAGGAGCAGTGTGTGCATCATCTGCGCTTTACAAAGAAGGTACTCGCAGAGCTCTGCCACCTCTTGCAACCAGACATGCAACTTCGGAGCAGGGCAGTGGCTGTGAAGGTGACTATGGCCTTGAATTTCTTTGCATCGGGGTCCCTCCAGACTAGAGCATGCAACATATGTAAGGTCTCCCAGTTCATAGTCCACTGCTGCATCAGGACAGGGGAGTTCATTGCGTTCTGTCTGAGCATGCATGCATATGGTTTTGCCAGGATAGCGGGCTTCCCATGGTGCAGGATGCTGTTGACTGCACACATGGCTTTGCAGGAGCCGCAATGCTGAGGTGTACTGCAACTGCCATGGTTACTCTCGCTGAATATGCAGTTCTGCTACAGCCCAAGGGGAATTGCAACTATAGCACCTGTGACCCTTGAAGTCATAACCAAGGCCTTCTCCATGTACAGGACCACTCCCAGCAGACTTCCCCAACTTTAAGCAACTCTTCCAACCACCAAGCATTTCCACAAATTCTCACAGGGCCAATAGAGATTAATCAACAACTAAACTGTAAGTTGCTGATGATCCCTTTAAATAGCATTGGTGGCGGGGGGGGTGGGCTCCTTCCGGCTGCTGAATGAGTGTTCAGATTTGTGTGTTGAACATCATGCTGGTGAATGCCTGCTATCTGGCGTCATGATGCTTTCATTCAGTTCCAGTCCACTGTTCCCTCAGTATTTGAGCCACCATGTCAAACCAGAGTGTGGCTGCTGGACAGTGAGGACTATCCACTTTACACCTGGCTCATGACTCCACTCCACAACCCAACCATGTGACCAGTATGCATATAATGAGAGCCATGCTGCCACAGAAACATCATAGACTAGACTAATGGAGTGCAGAAGGCAATGGTTCCACTACCTGAATGGCTCTGGAGCAGCCCTCTAATACATGCTGGAGGGTGTGTCCTGATTCGTGGTGGTTTGCTGTATATCCTCCACAACTTGGCCATCATGAAGCGCAACCCTTGCGAGCAGGAATATGGTGTGCAGCTCAGCAGGGGGAAGGGAAGAGGCAGGTGGCAGTTCCCATTTCAGCCAGGCTGTCTGTGATTACTTAATTCGACTATGGTTCTCGTGAATGCAGCCTTAAAATCCCCATTGTACAGAAGTCCCACACCTTACCGTTCCCTCTGTAAGCCAATACAAAAGACAACTGAACACCTTTTATATATTCCCTTAGTATCTGTGTTGCAGGTGCTTTCGCCTGGTCTAGTGCTGCTACACAATGCTACCCCAGTAGCTGCAGCATGATTCATGGAAGGCTGTTGACATTCAGTGGAGGAGATGCATATGACCTTGCAGGATGCTGTCGAGCAGCTCTGGGCCTAAAAAGGCCTGGCTTCAGACTATACCACCTCAATATGGACAGCAGCAGTCTGGGCTGGTTGGCTGACGGGCAGTGGCGGAATGGCAATAGTGGGAGCACGTATACTGTCATCATGAGAGAAGAAAGCAGGTTCATGCTCCATGTAGCCACTCCCGCTCCCCAGAGGCAGCACCTCAGCACCCGAGTAACCTGCTGGAGCACAGTTTGCCGAACTGCTGAGAGACCGTGCAAGTCCCTTTTGAGCAGTGATATCCACAGTCATGATGGCAGCAGTCTGTGCCTGCATGGCACCAAGTTGACATTTCATGATCTGAATCTGAGCTTCCACAGCTGCACTGAGACATTGGGTTGCTTCTACTTGTGCTGCACTGGAAACTGAGACGTCCGCCACCAGATGCTGCATCATGGTCTGGTCTGCATGTGTTCTCATGGATTTGCTGATTACTTCCATGCTAGAAAAGATGGACTCCAAGCTCTGCACAATGTCCTGTGCCAAGTTGGAGCTGGACTCCTCCATGCTCTTTAACAATGACAGCAGGTTTTCTGACAACCCTCCCAGTACACCAAACATTTCTTTATGCATGCCCATCAGCCTTTTTCCATAAGCCTCGGTTTAAATCCTCATCTAAGTCCACTGCAGCAGAACGCATGCGACCTTGCCCTCCAGATAGCTGGCACCTGCGCTATCCTTTTCTTCTGCCCTGGCTACAGCCCACATCTGCCTGGTGACTCACCAGGTACAGTTCCCACCTCTGTTATCCTCTAAAATTTGCACAGTGCCAGTATCTGAGCTGGTGGCTGCAATGAAACTGAATGATGGTGTTTCATCTCTCGTTCCTCCTGCACATCAGGCTCCTGCACCAGTTATTGACCAGTTGATAGTTCTTGGGTATCTCAAAGGATAATATTACAAGGGTAGGGTTGGAGTAAGGGAAGCAGGGGAAAGCAAGCTTAGACGATTTGTAGCAGGTAAATTGTGGGATGTGTGAACGTGGATTAGGTAGAAACATACCATCACTCTATGGTTTCAGCCCTGCCACTGCCGATGGTCTCAGTCATGACTGTATCAATGATTGCCAGCACCATCTCTTCCATGAGGGTGAGGAAATGCAGCCATGCCTGTCTCCTGCCACTTAGGTGCTGTTGTCTCTGATTATGGGTCACCTTGTCCTGAAAGAGAAAGGGAACTGTGTCAGTGAGTGTGATGCAGTGTGTTTGAATGATGTGCCTGCCGTAGTTGAATTGCTGGCAGTGTGTGCAAACTGAAAGATATGGGTGGGAAGCTTGAAGCAAAGCTAATTATGTGAGGGTGAAGTGAGGCAATGAATGTTAGATTTGAATTGTGCTTGATAGAGATTGTTGGGAGAGAAGTGACGTGGACAGGGATGGGGGTGTGGGGGGGGGGTGGGGGTTGAATTCAGCTGTGTGTAAGGCTAATGGTTCAGTTGTAAAGATATGGCATTTGAGGATACATTCACTGATATTGGCCACTCTTGTGAGGTCACTGAACTTGCGGCACTGCATCAGGTCCTTAGAGCTAGAATACTGGCATTAACCGTGATTGCTGCTGTTCCCACAGTCTTCATATTATCTGTCTGGTGGGCCTCCTGGCCCCCTGAGGGAAGAGGGCCTCCAGTGCTGCATCAAAGAATATTAGGGCATGCTCTCTGGCTTGTTGCACCATTTCTACCCTTTTGTTCATAAATTCTTCCACAATGACTTCCACCACCTGATGCAGCCAGAATGTACCTCCCCTTTATGAGGTACAGGTTAGCTTTACGTAGAACTAGCCTCGTACAAACTTAGACCCCCTGCTCAGGCGTGTAGCCATTCAACAGCACATTTAGTGCTGGGCAGCTGGCTATTATCATAATTACCAGGCAGCGCAAAGTTTGCTTGCTGCCTGTATTACTTTGAAGAGGCACAGGTTAATCATGCCTGTTTTCAGGGACAGTCGAATTTTTAGCCCCACATGTGTTTAGTTTTGTGAAGCTGCTTTGGTTTTGCACTAATGCTAAATTTGGAACGTGAATGGGGTATTCAGCTGAACTGACTCTGAGCAGAAACGGAGTGACACTACCCCTCTCGAGCTTTAGGTTATGTTTATACTATGACTGCAGCTCTTGTTCTGCCACTACAGTTGTTGTGGGAATGCACCCTAAGAGAAATGGATCAAACCAGAAGAGAGGATTTATGACTCCAGCTCTGAGTTTCAGAAGATAGGGATTTTTACTGTTGTCAGTTGTGCCTACATGTTACACCCTTGCCTCTTAAGCCAGAAGGTTGTGTGTTTGAGCTCCATATCAGTATTAAGTCACAAAGGCTAAGACTACAGTGCACTACTGGACACCTGAGAATGATTGATTTTGAGGATAACAGGGTGAATTAACTCCCCAAAGTGTAATATTACAGGAGTATAATTTATTTATAAAATACAACAAATTTCGATTTGCTACAAAATCTGCTGAACTGGACAGTTCGGCATCCTATTTGACCCTCACCTGAGCTTCCCACCTCTTTTATCTTCTCTATCACAAACACGGCCAAATTTACCCATTTCCGCCCTTGCTTCAGGACATCTGATACTGAAACCATCATCCATACATCTAGACTTGCCTGTCTCAATGCTTTTCTGGCTGGTGTTTCATCTTCCACCCTCTTTAAACTTGAGGTCAACCAAAACACTACCCATATCCTAACTCATGTCAAGGCCCATTCATCCATCATGCTTGCTCTTGCTGACTTACATTGGCTCCTGGTCCACCAGTGCCTTGATTTTAAAATTCTTGCATTAGTTTTCAAATATCTCCATGGCCTTACCCCTCCCTATCTCTGTAATCGTATGAATTCCTACTACCCTGATCTCTCATTCTGCCCTCTTGTGCATCCCCTACTTCCTTTGCCCCACCATTGGCGGTCATGCCTTCAGCCTTCTAGATCTTAAACCTGTAATTCCTTCCCTAAACCTCTCCAGGCTCATTGTTCATATTTGTATTGACCTTTTACTATGTTAAAGGTGCTATATAAATGCAAGACCTAGTGATTAACTGAATTTTTTTTTGCTGAATAGTGTTGATGTCATTGGGAAAATGGGCTGGGAGAAGTTGTGGTAAGGGTGTGAAGTAAATATGCACTTACTAAAATTACACTATTGCTCAAAAACTGTCCATCTCTGCTGATTTATAAAACAGCTTCCTTACACAACACAGTACAGGAATTCCTGCAAGCCAGTTACCCAACTGGCATCATTGACTGTCATTGTTCAACTAGGATATAACCAAAAAATAGATAACTAATGTTCCCACAAATGAGATATTACATTTAGACCTAAAGTGTTTGAGGGATCAATATGCTGAGGAATGTAACACTTTGCATTTTGCCGATCATTGGCAGCATCCAAATTCTAGGATAGGTAGTAAGAGAATGAGAAGTTCTTTACATACTGTCCTAAAAATTCTAATTTAGGAAGAGAATCTTAAACTTCATTCATGTGAATTTTTGCATTTACTCCATATTCCAGATTCCAGTTAGTTCCAGATTATGAGTAGATTTTTGCATTAACTCATGTCCACTAGAGACTGAATTGAAATTGTTCAAGTACTAGAACTGAATTAAGTGCATACTGCTGATTGCAGCAAACATTTATAATTCTTTTTGAATAATTTGTTTTTCAGAGAGTTACTGATGATGAAATTTCTTCCAATAAAGAAAAAGCATGATATGGCATTGCTAGCTGTTCAGTTTTTGAATCATGCTGTTGAAAATAACACGTTTATTTTGGATTTTTGATATTTTTAATTGTGCCGCAAGAAGCTGGATGGGTAATTTATGGGATTGTCTGTTTATTTGTGCATTCTAACTTGCAGTCATAACTTTACCAGAGGATGTCATAGACACCAGCCTTCTTCAGACACTTGAAAATAGGCAATTGACTTGTCTCATTTAAATGATCAAAAAATTATTATATATAATCATTGAAATATCAGTGCACTGTTCTCACTAGTTGATTGGAAGCCTTTGCCAACTGGTTGCACTGCAGGAGGTACTCTCCTTTCACTTCATGGTTGAATTCTGTTTTCATTCCTTTTTTGTTTATGGTTATGATTTAACTTCTTCAGTGCTTCTGCAGGAATTGACTTCAACTTTGAACTTAATAAATGGATTGAACTCCAAAATAGAAACTTGTTAGCTCAGTAACTTTTCACAACATTAAAAAGGGATTTTCTGCTCAGAACTGTTGATCCGTTCAAATATTAACCAAGATGGAAACTATACTGGAAATAGGTAATGGGAGATTGGAACTGAGTTGATTCACTCTGGCATACTCCGTAACCTGATACCTCAATTGGATAGGTTTGCAGTATCCAGGGTACTGTTGACAGTTGACTAGCCAGCCTCATTTATGGGTCTGGGATTCATTTCATACTGCTCCAGGTAAACCTACAAATCAGTGCTCAAATTAACAACATGGTTCTGGCTGGGCAAAGCAGGAAACTTAGCAGAACTGTGTGCTAGTAAACTGTACAGTTTTAGCTGTCTACATAACTTGATTTAGAAACTCTGAAGAATAGTGGTAGGTTGTGAGCTGACCAAAAAATAACTTATGTAAGCTTTAACAGAAAATTAAATTATTCCCTTATTTTTGACACTGGTACAATTTGACTCAGTGATGAGAACTTACTGCATACATTTTTTATTTGTTTGTGGGATATGGACGTCGCTGGCTTGGCCAGCATTTATTGCCCATCCCCAGTTGCCTTTGAGAAGGTGGTGGTGACCTGTTGTCTTGAAACACTGCAGTCCTCGGAGTGTAGCTACACCAACAGTGCTGTTAGGAAGGGAATTCCAGGATCTTGACCCAGTGATAGTGAAGGAACGGCGATATAGTTCCAAGCCAGTATGTGACTTGGAGGGGAACTTGCAGGTGGGAATGTTTCCATGCATCTGCTGCCCTCGTCCTTCTAGGTGGTAGAGGTTGTGGGTTTGGAAGGTGCTGTCGAGGGAGCCTTCATGAGTTGCTTGTAAATAATTATTAATTTAACTCTGGAAAGATTCACTTTACATGCTATGTGGGGGAAATGGTTTACCCAAACACTTCAAATTCTTAAATTGGGAATTCTTTGAAAAATAATTCTTTAGCAGTCAAGTAAACCCTACCAAATTGATAAGACGTATGGCAACTTGCTTGCTTAATGCAATGTTTCACACCATTATCTGCCTTGAGGTAAATGCTCAGATGATGTAAAGTAACATTGCTAATCTAGCTAATGTTGGTGCCCGTGTTTTCTTTAAATGCAGTTGGATTACTAACGATGTAAACCTTTCAGTCATCCTGAAAGGGGCGGCACAGTGGCGCAGTGGGTAGCACCGCAGCCTCACAGCTCCAGGGACCCGGGTTCGATTCCGGGTACTGCCTGTGTGGAGTTTGCAAGTTCTCCCTGTGTCTGCGTGGGTTTTCTCCGGGTGTTCCGGTTTCCTCCCACAAGCCAAAAGACTTGCAGGTTGATAGGTAAATTGGCCATTATAAATTGTCACTAGTATAGGTAGGTGGTAGGGAAATATAGGGACAGGTGGGGATGTTTGGTAGGAATATGGGATTAGTGTAGGATTAGTATAAATGGGTGGTTGATGGTCGGCACAGGCTCGGTGGGCCGAAGGGCCTGTTTCAGTGCTGTATCTCTAATCTAATCTAAAAAAAAACCTTCAATAGCTCCTGTTATAATCCCCTGTGCACATTGCAGTCAATAGCTCAAACAGCAAAAACATTGGTGAGGTTTCCCTTGTCCTTGCTGCCGTCTATTGGCTTCCCATGCCTCAATTCAGCGACTTAAAAAAAAAAAATCCTTGTCAACAGATATCCTCTGGCCTCCCTTCTCCCTACCTACATGATAGCACCCTTGACTCTTCCAAGTCTGATCAAGTACAGGTTCCCCCCCCCCCCCCCCCCCCCCCCCCCCACCACTGTTGCTCTGCTTTTGGTGGCAGAGCTTTCAGCCATCTTGTCTTCATATTCTGGAGCTCGGCCTCACCGTCAAAATCCTCTTTAAAGTATGCCATTTTGCCCATGTTTGTGGCTATCTCTCGTAATTTCCTACTTTGCTCCAATCCCTAAATGTGATACTTCTCAATATATACGACACTGTTTTGCTCACAAACTCTTGTTTGTTTGCAGCATGCATGCACACATTTGCTGTCTGCATGCCCATAAAGTTACAAGTAGGCATAATACTAAACTGACTAATTTTCACTCAAAAGCCACAAAGTTGCCTGCTGTGGGAGCATTTCAGCAGACATTTTTAAGTGCTAGGGAGCTGAGGAGCAACCCTGCGACCGTCGATTGTTTGCCCTTTACACTGTATACCAGCATGCTGCTGTTTTCTGTTGAGCAAGCAGTGCAAAGAGGCCAGAAATGCACAGCTTCCAACTTCCATTCTCATGATACATGAAACTTAAGGTTCCAGATACCATCTCAAGCACAGCTTGTTTATATTATAGAATACTGTCAGTGATGGGATTACAGCACTCCTGCTTAATCATAGAATCGTTACAGTGCAGAAGGAAGCCATTCAGCCCATCGTGTCCGCAATTCCTTCAGTTCCATTCCCCTGCCTTCTCCCCATAACTCTGCACATTCTTCCTTTTCAAATAACTGTCTAATTCCCTTTTGAATGCTTCAATTGAACCTGCCTCCACCATGTTCTCAGGCAGCGCATTCCAGACCTTAACCACTCGCTGCGTGAAGAAGATTTTCCTCATGTCACTTTTTCTTCTCTTACCAAATACTTTAAATCTGTACCCTCTCGTTCTCGATCCTTTCATGAGTGGGAACAGTTTTCCTCTATCTACTCTATCCAGACCCCTCATGCTTTTAATGCTGCTTTTCTGGGGTTGTGGCTGGGCATCATTGTTGGAGCAGAGTCAATGTAACTGTACTATGCAATTAGTTGGCCTGTGACTAGTCTAGAAATACTTGATGCTGATAATGGGCTCCTGAAATAGGAAGTTGCTTCATTGTGCCAGTCTACCTCCATTTCTATCCTTCTCATCTGGACCAGAAAGTTGTGAATGAAAATGTTATTGAGCACATAATCTAAACACTCCAGTACCAGACAGAGAGTGCTGCATTGTCACCAGTGCAATTTTTCCAATGAGACTTTAAACTGAAATTCCTTCTGTTTGCTTAGCGACTGAAGTAGATGTGGTTGAAGAGGAAAATTAGGAGTGCAATGTTGTTCCGTCAACCAAATCTACCAAAAACAAATTAACTGGTCGTTCATTTCATCACTGTTTGGGGATCTTGATGTGTGCAAAGTATTTGCCATGGATGTCTGCATAACACAAGCGACTGCACTTCAAACTAATTTGCTTTGTGGGAAGCACATGGAGACTTATGAGTCATGACTAGGTATTTGATATGCAAAAAAAATTATCCAGCACTATTGATTATTCATTTAGATAAATTCAGCACCAATAGTTCATACATTTAACCTAAAGAATAAGTTGATTCCATAACATAACAAAAGCAAAAAATATGTGAATTTAACAAATTGTTAAATGCATGTTGAGGCCAAGGACTGCATTTTAAAAGCCCACCGTCTATTTCGGCGGTGGGCGTAAAAATTTGCGGCTCGCACGCACGGGGCCTACATCGCAGTAGCTCATTACCACATCTGGGGCGGCCACCACCCCTGATGACGTGGAGGGGGCAGATGAGCTGTCGCCAGCAAAGGCATCCGACACCAATGTACAGGCACCGACACCATTTTTAAAGGGCTTAGATCCCCAAATGAAACTTAAAATTTTTAAAGGGCCAGTTAGTGTACATTGTAAAATTTTAATTTAAGAGTCTTCCCATGTTCTACCTCACCCCCCAATGGCATTAAACTTCATTAAACTTCGCCCCCCCCAACCCTGGAATACCTACCTTCATTGAATGACCTTTCCCCCCCCACCAATGTTCAGACCCTTTGTCCTTTACCCCTTCCCATCACCTCCCCAACCAATCCAAGGAGTTTGACCACCGCCCTCCCCCCCCCCCGCCCGCACTGAAAAACGTTCCTCCTCCCCCCCTCCCCACAGGAGTTGCGCTTCGTTTCCCCGAGCAGGGATTCAAAGGCGCGGCATTACCAGCTTCCCAAATGAAGATTGGTGCAGCGATTAGGGAGGTGACGGGACCTTCATTAAATCGGGTATGTAAATAAATTTACATAAGGGAATCATGGTCCTGTTGTCACAAGGCCTCACCGCCGCCGCCGAGATCAGTATGGGGCCTGTCTGGGTCGGTGGCGGGCCTCCTCCGTTCCTATCTTTCTTGCACCCGCCCCACCCCCACCCCGGCGTCGGAGAGGTTTTAAAATCCAGCCCCCACGTTTGTGCAGAATCTTATTCACATGCGACTGTCTCACCGAAGATAGTATAAAGGAGAGAGCTTTCATAAAGAAGCTAATCAGAGTTTTAAAAAATTCAGGCAGTGATAATCACTATTTCTTGTGGATTACAAGTTGATGGCCATTAGCAACTATTCTAATCCTTGGTTGACTGGTGTTTCATGTGTCAGAACATGCAACAGAGTGCTGCATATGTTACCCATCAGTCATCTCAACCTACTGTAGTGATTCAGTCTACAAAATGTCAACTTTATTGAGAAGGAAAATGCACATTTTATGTAATTCCTTTTTTTCTAAATGTTCTTATGTGAAATCTTGAGGCTGTTAACTGATTTGTACAAATTCATTCAGCATATTAATGCATCTCAATTTTAAAATTCTCACCCTTTTAAATACCTGCATGGCCTCACCCTTCCATATTTCTGTAATCTCCTTCAGCCCTACAACCGGATGATTGGAGGGTGGCAAATGTTGTTCCCTTGTTCAAGAAAGGGAATAGGGATAACCCTGGGAATTAGAGTCGGTAGTGGGCAAATTATTGGAGAGGATTCTGAGAGACAGGATTTATTATTTGGAAAAGCATGGTTTGATTAGAGACAGTCAGCATGGCTTTGTGAGGGGCAGGTCATGCCTCACAAGCCTTATTGAATTCTTTGAAGATGTGACAAAACACATTGATGAAGGAAGAGCAGTGGATGTGGTATATATGGATTTTAGA
The DNA here is from genome assembly GCF_036365525.1 of Heterodontus francisci. Lineage (NCBI taxonomy): Eukaryota > Metazoa > Chordata > Chondrichthyes > Heterodontiformes > Heterodontidae > Heterodontus > Heterodontus francisci. Next base: position 66,425,173 of record NC_090383.1, on the reverse strand, counting down.
AAGGCATTTGATAAGGTTCCCCATGGTAGGCTCATTCAGAAAGTAAGGAGTCATGGGATTCAGGGAAAGTTGGCTGTCTGGATACAAAATTGGCTGGCCCATAGAAGTCAGAGGGTGGTAGTAGATGGAAAGTATTCAGCATGGAGCTCGGTGACCAGTGGTGTTCCACAAGGATCTGTTCTGGGATCTCTGCTCTTTGTGATTTTTATAAATGACTTGGATGAGGAAGTGGAAGGCTGGGTTAGCAAGTTTGCCGATGACACGAAGGTTGCTGGAGTTGTGGATAGTGTGGAAGGCTGTTGTAGGTTGCAACGGGACATTGACAGGATGCAGAGCTAGGCTGAGAAGTGGCAGACGGAGTTCAACCTGGAAAAGTGTGAAGTGATTCATTTTGGAAGGTCGAATTTGAATGCGGAATACAGGCTTAAAGACAGGATTCTTGGTAGTGTGGAGGAACAGAGGGATCTTGGGGTCCATGTCCATAGATCGCTCAAAGTTGCCACCCAAGTTGATAGGGTTGTTAAGAAGGCGTATGTGGTGTTGGCTTTCATTAACAGGGGGATTGAGTTTAAGAGCCGTGAGGTTATGCTGCAGCTCGATAAGGCCCTGGTTCGACCACACTTGGAATATTGTGTTCAGTTCTGGTCGCCTCATTATGGGAAGGATGTGGAAGCTTTAGAGAGGGTGCAGAGGAGATTTACCAGGATGCTGCCTGGACTGGAGGGCATGTTCTACGAAGAAAGATTGAGGGAGCTAGGGCTTTTCTCATTGGAGCGAAGAAGGATGAGAGGTGAAACAAAAACAAGAAATGCTGGATTCACTCAGCAGGTCTGGCAGCATCTGTGGAAAGAGAAGCAGAGTTAACGTTTCGGGTCAGTGACCCTTCTTCGGATTAACCTTTAACCTACTCTAAGATCAAACTAACTACCTACCCTTCATTCTACTATCATCCATGTACCTATCCAAGAGTCGCTTAAATGCCCCTAATGTATCTGCTTCTACTACCACCGCTGGCAGCGCATTCCACGCACCCACCACTCTCTGTGTAAAGAACCTACCTCTGACATATCCCCTAAACCTTCCTCCAATCACCTTAAAATTATGCCCCATGGTGATAGCCCTTTCCATCCCTATCTATGCCTCTCATCATCTTGTACCCCTCTATCAAGTCACCTCTCATCCTTATATAAAAGCAAAATACTGTGGATGCTGGAAATCTGAAATAAAAACAAGAATTGCTGGAACCACTTTGCAGGTCTGGCAGCATCTGTGGAAAGAGAAGCAGAGTTAACGTTTCGGGTCAGTGACCCTGTTCCGAAGAAAGGTCATCTTCCCGAATATGCTGTTACATGGTCCGAGGTCAAAATTTGTTTGAATATGCACCTATGAGGTGCCTAGGAATGTTCTATTATGTTAAAGATGCTATATAGATGCAAGTTGTTATATACAGATTATCAAACTACTACAAACATGTTTTGGTCAACTACAGAGATAAGTTTGTCACTTTAGTGGTTATAAGACCGCCTGTTTGATAGAATTTAATTGAGAAGAATGAAAGTAACTTATTTGTGATAATTGTATTTAGCTGCAAAGTTTGAATTTATCTATGGTGTCTGATTTGCTTTGTATATTTCGTTAGTCAGTCCAGATTCAGGTAGAGATTCTCTGCAGCATACTTTCCGCAGGGGGAGGCCATAACTAATCGCAGTTCTGCAATTTTAAATCCATATTTGTGACTTTAATGCACGTATGAGACTGGGTTCCTTGTTCTGAGTTTAAGTAAATGAGCTATACTCTCAAACTCAGAATTATGCAGATCCAATCTTGGAACTATGATGTTGCTATTACAGAGACTTGGTTGAGGGAAGGACAGGATTGGCAGCTAAATGTTACAGGATTTAGAAGCTTCAGGCGGGATAGAGGGGGATGTTAAAGGGGTGGGGGAGTTGCATTACTGGTTAAAGAGAATATCACAGCTGTACTGCGGGAGGACACCTCGGAGGGGTCATGCAGCGAGGCAATATGGGTGGAGCTCAGGAATAGGAAGGGTGCAGTCACGATGTTGGGGGTTTACTACAGGCCTCCCAACAGCCAGCGGGAGGTAGAGGAGCAGATATGTAGACAGATTTTGGAAAGGTGTAAATGTAACAGGGTTGTAGTGGTGGGTGATTTTGACTTCCCCTATATTGACTGGGACTCACTTAGTGCTAGGGGCTTGGATGGGGCAGAATTTGTAAGGAGCATCCAGGAGGGCTTCTTGAAACAATATGTGATAGTCCAACTAGGGATGGGGCTGTACTGGACCTGATATTGGGGAATGAGCCCGGCCAGGTGGTTGAAGTTTCAGTAGGGGAGCATTTCGGGAACAGTGACCATAATTCCATAAGTTTTAAGGTACTTGTGGATAAGGAGAAGAGTAGTCCTCGGGTGAAGATGCTAAATTGGGGGAAGGCTAATTATAACAATATTAGGCAGGAACTGAAGAATTTAGATTGGGGGCGGCTATTTGAGGGTAAATCAACATCTGACATGTGGGAGTCTTTCAAACGTCAGTTGATTAGAATCTAGGACCGGCATGTTCCTGTGAGGAAGAAGGATAAGTTTGGCAAGTTTCGGGAACCTTGGATAACGCGGGATATTGTGAGCCTCGTCAAAAAGAAAAAGGAAACATTCGTAAGGGCTGGAAGGCTAGGAACAGACGAATCCCTTGAGGAATATAAAGACAGTAGGAAGGAACTTAAGGAGTCAGGAGGGCTAAAAGGGGTCATGAAAAGTCATTGGCAAACAGGATTAAGGAAAATCCCAAGGCTTTTTATACGTATATAAAGAGCAAGAGGGTAACTAGGGAAAGAGTTGGCCCACTCAAGGACAGAGAAGGGAATCTATGTGTGGAGCCAGAGGAAATGGGCGAGGTACTAAATGAGTACTTTGCATCAGTATTCACCAAAGAGAAGGACTTGGTGGATGATGAGCCGAGGGAAGGGAGTGTAGATAGTCTCAGTCATCTCATTATCAAAAAGGAGGAGGTGTTGGGTGTCTTGCAAAGCATTAAGGTAGGTAAGTCCCCAGGGCCTGATGGGATCTACCCCAGAATACTGAGGGAGGCAAGGGAAGAAATTGTTGGGGCCTTGACAGAAATCTTTGCATCCTCATTGGCTACAGGTGAGGTCCCAGAGGACCGGAGAATAGCCAATGTTGTTCCTTTGTTTAAAAAGGGTAGCAAGGATAATCCAGGAAATTATAGGCCGGTGAGCCTTACGTCAGTGGTAGGGAATTTATTAGAGGGGATTCTTCAGGACAGGACTTACTCCCATTTGGAAACAAACAAACTTATTAGCAAGAGGCAGCATGGTTTTGTGAAGGGGAGGTCGTGTCTCACTAATTTGATTGAGTTTTTTGAGGAAGTAATGAAGATGATTGATGAAGGAAGGGCAGTGGATGTTATCTATTTGGACTTCAGTAAAGCCTTTGACAAGGTCCCTCATGGCAGACTGGTGCAAAAGGTGAAGTCCCACAGGATCAGAGGTGAGCTGGCAAGATGGATACAGAACTGGCTCTGTCATAGAAGACAGAGGGTAGCAGTGGAAGGGTGCTTTTCTGAATGGAGGGATGTGACTAGTGGTGTTCCGCAGGGATCAGTACTGGGACCTTTGCTGTTTGTAGTATATATAAATGATTTGGAGGAAAATGTAGCTGGTCTGAGTAGTAAGTTTGCGGACGACACAAAGGTTGGAGGAGTTGCGGATAGTGATGAGGATTGTCAGAGGATACAGCAGGATATAGATCGGTTGGAGACTTGGGCGGAGAAATGGCAGATGGAGTTTAATCCGGACAAATGTGAGGTAATGCATTTTGGAAAGTCTAATGCAGGTGGGAAGTATACAGTAAATGGCAGAACCCTTAGGAGTATTGACAGGCAGAGAGATCTGGGCGTACAGGTCCACAGGTCATTGAAAGTGGCAACGAAGGTGGGTAAGGTAGTCAAGAAGGCATACGGCAAGCTTCCCTTCATCGGTCGGGGTATAGAGTATAAAAATTGGCAAGTCATGCTGCAGCTGTACAGAACGTTAGTTAGACCACACTTAGAATATTGCGTGCAATTCTGGTCGTCTACCAGAAGGACGTGGAGGCTTTGGAGACGGTACAGAGGAGGTTTACCAGGATGTTGCCTGGTCTGGAGGGCATTAACTATGAGGAGAGGTTGGATAAACTCGGATTGTTTTCACTGGTGGAGGGGCGACATAATAGAGGTTTAGAAAGTTATGAGCGGCATGGACAGAGTGGATAGTCAGAAGCTTTTTCCCAGGGTGGAAGAGTCAGTTACTAGGGGACATAGGTTTAAGGTGCGAGGGGCAAAGTTTAGAGGGGATGTGTGAGGCAAGTTCTTTACACAGAGGGTGGTGAGTGCCTGGGACTTGCTGCCAGGGGAGGTGGTGGAAGCAGGTACGATAGCGACGTTTAAGAGGCATCTTGACAAATACATGAATAGGATGGGAATAGAGGGATACAATCCCCGGAAGTGCAGAAGGTTTTAGTTTAGGCAGGCATCAAGAGAGGCACAGGCTTGGAGGGCCGAATGGCCTGTTCCTGTGCTGTACTGTTCTTTGTTCTTTTGTTCAATTGTACAATCCACAGTCAGATGCACATTTAAACTTTGCATGTGTGCTCATGCAGGTTCTTGTATCTGTCAGTGAGTAAAATAAGTTGCCTTTTATCAATGTAAGCTACTACAGAAAACTGCACAAACCCAACTTACACAGGAGACAGGCATCTTTTTTTTTGGTTCATGGGACATGGGCATCACTGGCTATGACCGCATTTATTGCCCATCCCTAATTGCCCTTGTGGGAGGTGCGCTGCCGCCTTGAACCGCTGCAGTCCATGTGGGGTAGGCACACTCACAGTGCTGTTAGGAAGGGAGTTCCAGGATTTCGACCCAGTGACAGTGAAGGAATGGCGATATAATTCCAAGTCAGGATGGTGTGTGGCTTGGAGGGGAACTTGCAGGTGGTGGTGTTTCCATGCGTCTGCTGCCCTTGTCCTTCTCGGTGATAGAGGTCGCGGGTTTGGAAGATGCTGTCTGAGGAGCCTTGGTGCGTTGCTGCAGTGCATCTTGTAGATGGTACACACTGCTGCCACTGTACGTCAGTAGTGGAGGGAGTTGATGTTTGTGGATTGGGTGCCAATCACGCGGGCTGCTTTGTTCTGAATGGTGTTGAGCTTCTTGAGTGTTGTTGGAGCTGCACCAATCCAGGCAAGTGGAGAGTGTTCCATCACACTCCTGACGTATGCCTTGTAGATAGTGGACAGGAATAAAAACAAGAAATGCTGGAAAACTTCAGGTCTGGCAGCATCTGTGGTGGGAGAAGCAGAGTTCATGTTTCAGGTCCGTGACCGTTCTTCAGAACACGATAGTGGACGTGGTTTGGGGAGTCAGGAGGTGAGTTACTCACCGCAAGATTCCCATCCTCTGACCTGCTCTTGTAGCCATGCTATTTATACTCCAGTTCAGTTTCTGGTCAATGGTAACCCCCAGGATGGTGATAGTGGGGGGTTCAGTGATCGTGATGCCATAGAATGTCAAGGGGAGATGATCAGATTCTCTCTTGTTTGAGATAGTCATTGCCTGGCACTTGTCTGGCACATTGTTACTTGCCATTTATCAGCCCAAGCCTGGGTATTGTCCATGTCTTGCTGCTGCATTTCTACATGGACTGCTTCAGTATCTGAGGAGTCGCGAATGGTGCTGAACATTGCACAATCATCAGCCACCATCCCCACTTGCCCTTATGATTGAAGGAAGGTCATTGATGAAGCAGCTGAAGATGATTGGGCCTAGGACACTACCCTGAGGAACTCCTGCAGTGATGTCCTGGAGCTGAGATGATTGAGCTCCAACAATGACAACCATCTTCCTTTACACTTGGTATGACTCCAACCACCGGAGAGTTTTCCGCCTGATTCCCACTGACTCCAGTTTTGCTAGGAAGAAGGGTCTCTGACCTGAAACGTTAACTCTGCTTCTCTCTGCACAGATGCTGCCAGACCTGCTGAGTATTTCCAGCATTTCTTGTTTTTATTTTATTCCTTGATGCCATACTCAGTTAGATGCTGCCTTGATTCTCAGAGATCCTGTCAGAATTTACTCTTGAAAATAAATAACCTATCTGACTGTTAAAAACCTTATATCTATATAGTGCCCTTCACGACCTTGATGTGTTCCAAAGTCAGCCAATGAAGTCTAGTCACTGTTGCAATGTAGAGAAATGCAGCAAACAATTTGCACACAGCAACATCCTATAAACAACGATGAGATAAATAATCAGATAATCTGTTGATCGTAATAGTTGAGGGATAAATGTTGGCCAGGATACTAGGGAACTGCCCTGCTAATCTTGAATTAGTGATATAGGATCTTTTATCACAGAATCTTTACAGTGCAGAAAAAGACCATTCAGCCCATTTTGTCTGCACTGGCTCTCAAAGAGCAATTCCCTCAGTTCCATTCCCCCACCTTCTCCCCATTACCCTGCACATTTTTCCTTTTCGTACAACAGTCTAATTCCCTTTTGCATGCTTCAATTGAACCTGCCTCCACCACGTTCTCAGGCAGCGCATTCCAGACCTTAACCACTTGTTGCGTGAAAAGGCCTTTCCTCATGTCACTTTTGCTTCTCTTACCAAATACTTTAAATCTGTGCCCTCTTGTTCTTGATCCTTTCACGAGTGGGAACAGTTTCTCTCTATCTACTCTGTCCAGACCCCTCATGATTTTGAATACCTCTATCAAATCACCTCTCTGTCTTCTCTTCTCCAAGGAAAACAGTCCTAACTCCTCCAATCTATCTTCATAACTGAAATTGCTCATCTCTGGAACCATTCTCGTGAATCTTTTCTGTACTCTCTCCAATGCCCTCATGTCTTTCCTAAAGTGCGGCGCCCAGACCTGGACACAGTACTGCAGCTGAGGCTGAATTAGTGTCTTATGGTCACCTGAGAGAACAGACGGAGTCTTATTTTAATATCTCATCTAAAAGACAGTACCTCTGACAGTGTAACACTCCCACAGTACTGCTAGGAAAACGTAAGCCCTAGTCTGCATTCAGGTTGATGCAATGTGAAATAGCTTAAGAAATTTAAAAGAATGATTTGCTGACATATGGTAGAAAAGTAGCAAGGAGTGCAAAGTTAATAATAAAAGATTATCTCTTTGTTTATGTGAACCAGCATGCACTGTATGGGTTTGGAGCATATTAAAATTGCTACTGGGGCTCAGGTAAGCCCTGAGAACTGCTCACCCCTTTTATACTGAATTGATAAGTCACCTCTCCATATCTCTGTAACCTCCTCCAGCCGTCTGAGAACTTTGCATTCCTCCACTTTTGGCCTCTTATGCATTCCCAGTTTCCTTCACCCCTCTATGGATGGCCATGCCTTCAGCTGTCTAGGCCCTAAGGTCTGGAATTTCCTCCCTAAACCTCTCCATCTCTCTACCTCTATCTTCCTTCAAGATGCTCTTTAAAAACCTACCTTTTTGTCCAAGCTTTTGGTCACCTGTCTTATTATCTCCTCATGTGGCTCGGTGTCAGACTTTATTTGATAACAACCCTGTGAAATGTCTTGGAACATTTTACTATATTACATTTTCTACGTTACAACAGTGATTACACTTCAAAAGTACTTCATTAGCTGCAACGTACTTTGGGGCGCCCTGAGGTTGTGAAAGATACTAAATACATGTAAATCTGTCTCTTTCTTTCTTTCTTAGAGGTGTTATATAAATGCAAGCTGTTCTTGTTGTCCATGTTGGAAGGACAAACAGAAATGGCCCCTCTTTTCCATGTCTCTGACTTCTACACTTTGCACCTTCAGAGGCACAGAGTTTACCACCTTTTATATTGTAATAAAAACAGTGTTGGAAATACACAGTAGGTCTGGCAGAGTTAATGTTTCAGGTCTGACCTTTCATCAGAACTTATTTTATTTTACCTTTTATATTGTAGTGTGTTATTGGCTACATGAGTATGTGCTCCAGTTGCCAACTGCTGCCATCAATTTGAAAGGTATCAATCACATGGGTACTGCAGACAATATTGCACCAGGTAGAAATTAGCATAGTCTTTTCTGTTTGATTTTTATTTGTTTATTCTGTTCAAGATAGGTGAGCCATATGTGTGTTTGTATATCCCCAATGTAAAACTATACTTTCTCTGACAACAGAACATTGTGATTGGGCAGCATAACTTTATATTGTCTTCTCTTATTAGTCCAGAAATGGCACCAGTATCAAACCAGTACATGCTTTATAATTACATTAAAGTCTATTTTCTCTCCTTTCATCTCCTTGTTTTCGAAGACACCGACACTTGCTAGATTGCAATTCCAAAGAGTCTGTAATCTCTCCAGTACCTCCCCCAAGTGCCCATCCTTCATGTAGGAGCCCAGTCAGTGAGTGTTAACTGTTAAAGCTCTCTTAGTGGATGCCATACAAACAGCCTGATGGTTTCGGCAAGCAGATCAGCCCACCTTTGGCAGCTGTTCCTTCAAGTGTCTAAGCCCTAAACTCTCGAATTCCTTCCCTAAACCTCTGTCCCACCACTTGTCTCCATCCAAAAGTTGTCAACTTTAGCTTTTTAGCAATTTTTGTCTAATTATGCTCCTGTAAAGTGCCTTGGGACATTTTATGCAAGGTGTTGCTGCTAAAACCTTCACCCATGCACTTGTCACCTCAAGACTTTTCTAATGCTTCGTTGGTCAGTCTTCCATCCTCCATAAGCTTTATCTCATCAAATTTCTGCTGCCCATATCCTACACCACACTGTGCTATTTGTCCATCACTCTTTCCAAGTTGGCTTCCAGCCCCCCAGTGCTTCAGATTTAAAACTCTTATCCTTATGTTTAAATTCCTTCATGACCTCGCCCCTCCCTACCTCTAACCTTGTCCAGCCCTACAATCTCTGAGAATTCTATTGTTCTTGTTCGTTTCCACTACCTCCCCCACTCCCCACTTCACCCCACCAATGATAGCTGTGTTTTCAGCGATAAGACCCCGTCATCCCTAAACCTCTCTGCTTCTCCTTAAAACCCAGCTTTTTGGCTATGATTTTAGCCATCCCTCCTAATATCTCCTCCTGTGGCTTGGGTGTCTGTTTTTGTCTGATTACGCTATTGTGATGTTTTTCTGTGTTAATGGTGCTATATAAATCCAAGTTGTTGACTTATGATTTGGTGAATTTTAAGTTGTGACTTTGAAGATTATAATTCAATCCACTGGCTTTTGCATCAGAAGTATTTTAGTAGTGGAATTAAGTACCATTGTAAAAATAATTCTGAAGAATTAGTGGTCAGGTATGAAGTTCAGTAACCAACCAATCATGTCGTTATTTGCCAGGTAGTTAGCTAGTTGAAAAAAATGTTTAGCCATATAAAGCTAATAATGAGCAATTAGGTAGCCAGGGAATCTCTTGGAATTAAGGTTCGTACACAAGAGAGTGTTCATCTGTTCAAATCTTAAATGTATGAAATTTCAGGTGATAAAGTTCTATGATATGCTTCATTTTATCTGGATGGGTACCAGTGCATGCAAGGGAGAAGGAGTGAAAGCATATTCTAGGCCTTTACTACCTCCCCATTTCTTATGAAGACATGAGCCTTAAGTATTCACAATGCCTATCGATATGAGGGAGGTTGTTATGTAGATTAAAATTCCTTCTCCAGATAAGATTGAAGTTTGGAGGGACAAAATGTGTAACTCAGTTGCTGAGTGTACAGTTAAAGTCAACATGATATGAAAGTGTCTGCATTATGCTTTACTGAAACCCGAGTGACCACACTATTTGGTGTTAAACAACTGAAATTGGATGCAGAATTGTAACCATGGAGATTATGCAGCTGGTTTGAAAAATCTTTGCATGCACAAAATCAGTAAACGAAAGTTCAGCATTTATACGTTGGATGGCTCTGTCAGTGCAACTTTTCCTATGTTGCTATTTTTGATAGACCTTTTTTTTCTCTTCCTTTTTCATTTCTGAATTGAGTGAGGGTGGGAAGGTTGTAATTTAGAAATAAGAGGTATTGACTATCATCTTTTTGGCTGGGTTTCTTTTTTTAAGCACCCATGAATGCAGTACAATAATGCATGCAACCACATTTGACCTCCTTACTCCTCTCTTCATAAATGTACAAAATGAATAATATCCACTCATGCATGTGACTTCTGCTTTTGTTGCTAAGGTCATGATGGTGGGAGAGTCCTTGCCACACAAAGAAACTCGTATAGTCTTGCTGCAACGCCAACAGTTGGAAGAGAGTGTGCTCTTTGTGAGAGAACTACTGTAGGGAAACCAATGTTAACCAGCCTTAGCAGCAGTATTGAATGCTTCACTGTGTGTCCCACTTGGAAAAAATGTGAAACTGAGGGGCCTTTCAATTCACATGAACAGCAGTACAGTGATTACAGTGTGGCCAAGCATCAATACTACGGGGCTTCAAGGTCATGTGAAATTTTTGAAAAATATTGTACTTTTCCATAGCTGGAATAATGTTCAATATTTTAAAACATGGTCAGAAATCCAGTAATAGCACAGCTCACTTCCCATCAGTTCAATTAGAATAAAAACATCAGTGTCACATTTCAACTGGACAATTTTGAATCTATGGAGTTTGTTTATAGAAGAAGCAAAAAGCTACATTGGACACATGCAAGTGAACTGAGTGCTCAGCCTCATTCAATTCAAAAATTGGTGTCTGGTACTGCTGGTGACAGTACTTATATTTATCAGCAAAGCTGTTTTGCTTACAATTCTGCAGGTAAAGTTGTGGCAACCATTGGCCTTTGGCTGCAGGTCCCATAGTATGGATTTTGCACCATCAGCAGCCACGTCAAAGTAAACTAACTGTTTGTTAAGACAGAAAGACACATTTTTACTGGATCTCCCCAGCTGCCTCTGTCTGGTCTTCCGGTGACCAACAAATATGTGCTTTAGAGGTGTTGTCACATACTTTTGTTCTTTCTGTAATTATGTCATGTCACAACATTATGATGTCACTGCTCAATACATGTGCACAGGTCACATCTATGACTGGGCAAAAGGCCTTAACTGGTATAAAGTTGACCCAAGGTTTAGCGTCTTGACACAGCCAAAGCTGTGATGTAAAATAGCATAACACTAAACTGAAATAATTGGAGCAAAAATACATTTTCCAGACTTAATTTGTGTGCAGGTTCTAGGTGACACGATCCACATTTTAAGATCAAAATCAAGCTCTCTGGGGCAACTGTCCTTTAGTTCTGTTAGCTTCTGCATTGTAGGTGAAAAGAATTTGCACAATACATCAGCAACAGCTTGCATTTCCATAGTGCTTTTAAGATAGTAAAATGTCCCAAAGCGCTGCACCGATTCGTAAATTAAAAAAAAAATGTAAGAAAGAATGTATTAGGAGGGTTGACCAAAGGCTTGGTTAAAAAGATTGGTTTTAAAGGAGGATCTCAGTGGATATGGAAGTGGAGAGGTGGAGGCAATTACAGTGTGAGGGGCCTGGACAATTGAAGTTGTAGCTGCCAGTGGTGGGTGAAGGGAGTGGGGGAATACATGGAGCTGGAGTTACTGGAGAGTGGACAGTGGGAGGTTAGAAGTAGGGAGGAGAAAAACCATGAAGGGATTTAAACACTAGAATGAATACTTTAAATTTGAAGCATTGAGGGACTGGGAACTTATGTAGGTTCATGAGGATGGAGGTAATGGGCGATAGAAGTACTTGGTGTGGGATGGGATATGGAAGCAGAGTTTTAAATGAACCAAAGTGTATGGAGGTTGGGAGGCCAGTCAAGAGAGTATTGAAATGGTTGAATCTGGTGACAGAAGAATTGATGGGGGTTTCAGCGGCAATTGGCCGAGGTGTGATGGAGAGGATATGGTGCTGGAAGCTCAGCTTGGAGTCAAATAGAATGCTGAGGTGACAAAAGTTTTGCCTGAGAAAAGGGTCAGACATGTTCACTGAACCCTATAATAAGGTTCAATAACAGGAGTCTTGGAAGGTAGTAGATTCTTTATAAAATTGTTGTTGTAGGTTTCAGGCAGGAATTTAGTAATTGGGGCATTAATCTATTAATGAGGTTAATGATGGGGTAGTTCACCCAGGCTAGGTTAGTTTGTGGACTAAATTTAGAGTTGTATTGGAAGGCTGTCATCTCTGTGTATGATGGAAAAAACCTTGCAGTGGACTAATTCCTTGTACATTGTCCCACCTAAAGTTTCTCTCTACATTCTATCTTCAATCTTTTTACCTTTTTCATTTCTTGTCTCAACTTCTGTTTTTTTAAAACATGGCCTTTTTTTTTTTGCTGTACTTATTTAGATATTCCCGTGGTCACTCTGGACTTTAGTTGCGTCTCTCTTTAGCACTGAGGGGCATGAGGTTGACGAGCCTCAAGCAAAATTTGAAATTGGGTTTCTTCCTCCTCTCCTAGCTCATCCTTCCACAGAATGCAGATACAAGGAATCGTATCCCAGATAAAGCAATTAATGCTGTCAATTAATGTCTTTTAAAAAATGGACAAACTAATCAGGAGTGGGATGGCTAAAGATGTCAGATGTGTGATTGGCTGGATGTTCTAGAGTTTTGTCTGATATACTTGACACAGGAAGATTTACAGAACCTTCCATCGGAAAATCAAGTGCATTGGGTGTAACACAAGCAGTGAATTGTATGTAGTCTGTGGAAGGAATGTGTTCAATGGCCTCTTTTTATTCAATACTTTTTAATGTTTCTGTGACATTTTCAGCAGTAACTGTGTCAAGCTATTCATAAAATCAGTTAACACAGAAGGAGGTCATTTGCTCCATCAAGTCTTTGAAGCTCTTTGAAAAGCTATCCAATTAGTCTCACTTCCCTGCTCTTTGCTCATAACCCTGCAAATATTTCCTATCCAAGTATATATCCAATTCTCCTTTGAAAGTTACTATTGAATCTGCTTCCACCACCCCTCAGGCAGTGCATTTCAGATCATAACTAGCTGCATAAAAAAATTCCTTTTTTATCTCCCCTGACTTTTTTGGTAATTGTCTTAAATCTGTGCCCTGTGGCTACCAATCCTGCTGCCAGTGTAAAAAAAAAATCAAAACCACTCATAATTTTGAAAGCCTCTATTAAATCTCCACTCTCTGCTCCAAGGAGAACAATCCTAACTTCTCTAGTGTCTCTGCCCAACTAAAGTCCCTCATCCCTGGCGCCATTCTGATGAATCTCTTCTTTATCTTCTATTCATAGAATTTTCATAACTCTTTTTAATTGAATAGAGAAACTTCATACTTATATAACACTATACGAACATGCCTGGTGCCTTTTGAAATATGTTAGTGAGAAACCTGATTCAGGCTTAGTTTAGGCATCAAGACAAGTACCAAAAAGGCTATGAGGCCCAAACTTGATACAGTTATGGGACCGGTACTCTTTATTTCTGTGCAGCAGGGGCACCAGAATCAATCTCAATGTCCTGCAGCAAATGTTCAGCATTGGAGAGGGGAAAATTGTGCAGAGATCCTGATTGCCATCTAGTAATTCTGGCTGGGAAGCGAACATTAGAGGAGTGAGGATGGGATCATGTTCAGCTATGATTCTTTCAGTGGTTCAATAACCTTTAACATTCACTGCCTAAGCTCACACAGGAAGAATGGCTGATGATGAGGAAATGTATTTAAGCCAAAAGTCAGTCCCTTTAAGATAAGAGGGCAGAAAATTGGAACAAGATATTTTTCGACGTTTGAAAAACAAAATGTACACGGGAATATTATTGATTTCATTTAAATTGTTTTTAGTTCTCTGTGAAGTTTAATATTTTATGGTGTCCAAATGTAGATTTAAATTGTGGATTCTCTAAGTACTAATACACAGCATTATGTGAGCTTCCCTCATAACCCTGATTATTGACATAACCCTTTATTTTACATTAGTATTGGACCAAAAAAAAACAGAGTGCTTCAGGGCTGCATAAAAATGTCTCCAGAAATTGCATCCTTTTTTCAAATTCATTTACGCAATGTGGCGTCACTGTCAAGGCCAGCATTCCTTACCCATCTCTCATTGCCCTTGAAGTAGTTGATAAGCCGCCACCTTGAATACAACTAAGTGGCTTGCTAGGCCACTTCAGAAGGCAGTTAAGAGTGAACCACATGCTGTGGATCTGGAGTCACGTATAGGCCAGACTGCGTAAAGATGGTAGGTTTCCTTCCCTAAAGGACATGAGTGAACCAAATGGGTTTTTACAACAGTACACTAGCTTTGTGATCAGCATTACTGATACTATCTTTTAATTCCAGGTTTATTTAATAAATAATTTTCCCAACTTCCATGGTTGCATTTGAACTCACATCTCTGGATTCTCAGTCTAACAACAATAACCACGATGCCACCATACCCATTTACTAATACTGAAATAGACAGAGGGAAAGTGAAAAAGCTATGGAGATGATGATACTCAATACTTGGAACGTCTGGTCATTGTAGAGCAGCAATCAATAAAGCTAACAGAACAATGGACTACATTGTCAAGTCAATAGTGTACAAGTCTGAGGCAATCTGCAATACTCTGTTCAGGCCACACCTTGAGTACTTGGTTCATTTGTCGTCGCCAAGATACAGTTTAAACATTGAAGCCATGGAGCCCATTCACAGAAGACCCATCAGACTAATGTTCATCATCAAAGCACTGAGTAATATAAATAAGATAGAAAATAGGAAAAAGCAAAGGCCAGCAAAGACAATTTTGAGCACTGAGCTTGTCCAGCTAGTACTTCAGCCACCCAGCATAGCATCCAACTGTATCTTGGATTCTCTGTTTTTGATTTTCCCCCCAAAAAAACCCTCACGCCATTAAGCTTGGAAAGAAACCAAATAAGAGGTGACCATATGGAAGTATGAGATACAAAGTAGAATAGAAACAATAAACCCAACTATTTTAAATTAAATTGTGGAAGCAGGATAAGGAGACAATGGGTACAAGCTGGCAAATGCAATTCAGAACTGGTGTCACGAAGCGCTTACTCACAGAATACTTTACATCAGGTACGACCTTCCCAGTGTGGCAGTGAGGGTGCACACGCGAATTATTCGAGAGACCACGACAGTTTGAACATTTCAGGTAAAGATAATACGCAGTAGGTCCATCCATCCATATCTGAACTAGAAGAAAAGCAACTCTGAATAAAACAAAAAAAAAGGATAGAGAACTACAGGTATGCTGATTCTTTTCATGAGAGGAAGGTAATGGATGTAACTTAAAATGGTGTGAAAATAGCTCAGAGCAGCGCGAAGGCATGCAGAAGGCAAAAAGTTCTAGAATAGCGAATAATTGTTCAGGCCTGAAGGTTGTAGTGAGCTAAGGAGAAAGGTGAGACTTAGCTGAGTGCCAGGGTCCATTCCCTCTGGTCGCCCATGGCAAGCTTCTGTTGCCCAATTTTAACGGCTGAGCAGCTGCATCCTGCCAACTGCATCCTGCGGCACAGTGGCGCAGTGGTTAGCACCGCAGCCTCACGGCTCCAGCGACCCGGGTTCAATTCTGGGTCCTGCCTGTGTGGAGTTTGCAAGTTCTCCCTGTGTCTGCGTGGGTTTCCTCCGGGTGCTCCGGTTTCCTCCCACATGCCAAAGACTTGCTGGTTGATAGGTGAACTGGACATTATAAATCGCCCCTAGTATAGGTAGGTGGTAGGGAAATATAGGGACAGGTGGGGATGTGGTAGGGAATATGGAATTAGTGTAGGGTTGATATAAATGGGTGGTTGATGGTCGGCACAGACTCGGTGGGCCGAAGGGCCTGTTTCAGTGCTGTATCTCTAATAAAACTTTCAGGCCATTTTGGTTGGAAAATCAGCTGGCAGTGTCTAACGAAGCCTGACAATTAAAATGCCTGGGCATCCCCACTGCCACTCCTGCATGGGCCGGCTGCTCACTAAGTCACATTCCCACTTCGGAATTAAACACAACCATACTATAAAGTTTGGATTTCAGCTATTTCTAGTACCGATTCCACTCCACAATTTATTACAAGAAGCCTTAACATAGTACTGTAGGGTCTTGTTTTGGATCCTTTTTAACTTATGATAACTATTGGAAGACTGCTTTCACTGAAGCTGCTGATAAAAACTAAAAAAAAGAAAATAAGCAGTGACTGTTGGTATGTGGCAGCCGTTCTGTAACAGCAGTTTCTCAAACAGCACTGGCATGAATGTCCTATGCTTTGATCAGGATTCTTTCTCGTTTAGTGGAAAGGGATCTTTAACATCCAGGTATATAGGACCATGGGTCAGTTCCTCAACTGAAGAACAGCACTACTGACGGTACAACACTCGTTTAGTACTGCAATTGGACTATCAGTCTAGTTTGTGGGCTTGGGTTCTAGTGTGAAGCTTGAACCTACAAATGTGACAACACAGGTAAGAGTACTACCAACTCAGCCTATCTGACACTTAGAGGTTTTCTGTAGGTTTTCATTCAATACGTATTTATAGAACGATTGTTGAAAACACATAGCTCATTTAATGGCAGTGGTTGATGTTTTGTGTTTGGGAAGAATGGCTAAACTATATGTCATGATAAATGAAGGGAATTAATTTGCCTTGACAAAATTTCAATGTCTAAATCCCTGTGAAAGTCACTCTCGTAATCATTCTTTGGAAGGGAGCATTCTAATGTTGGTGGGGGATTGGAAGCTTGTAGCACAATGGCGTTGTTATAAGTGCTTTATATTGGGAACGGGTACTAGTTGATACCATTTTTAATAGGTGTAAAGCTGCTTTTAAAAGTAGTTTAACTTAGTGATGTTTGATAGATTTGTTCTGCAGCCATGCTTAACATAATATATGTGAATAATAGGAAACTGGAAGTCTCTAGTAGTGATAAATATTTTCAAAATTATGCAGATACGTACTGAATAGAAAATAAAGCATCATAGAGATTTGAACTAATTGTGTAGATGGATTGAGAGGTGGATTTTAATGTGGATAAATGTAGGGCAATACATATTCGAACAGTAACAGTATAACTTGAAAGGAGGTATTAGAAAAGGGTTGAAGAAGAATTACCACAATGTTTCAAGACCTGAGGGGAATAAGTGACAAAGAAAGGCTCAAACAATTAAACTTCTGTATTGCTGAAAAAAAGAGACATGTGGTCGAAGCTTTCCGTCTTCACTCATCAGGACAGACACGAGAATGCCAAATTTCAAAAGGAGTAACAATTTATACTGCGTGAGAAAAGGGTGCTGATGGGTTGGCAAGTCAACTCTGGTCGAGGCGTTGCCGTGGAGAATGCGCCAGGGAACTACTGTCCCCCACACTTTTGTTTAATTCGGAAAAGGCGCAAAGACAAAACATGTTCCTTTTGCCTGCAGTGGACAGGTTCCTGCATGTGAATATATGTAGCTTCTAGCAAGCGTAAGTGAGCCACGTTGTGAGCCCGACTGATCTTAAATTGGTTGTTAGTGTAATTCATAGCACACTTGGAATTGTTTAGTAAGTGCTGTACAATCGCAGAATCATATCTAACGTTAAACATTGTGTCCAGAGTTTTGCAAATAAGTGCTGGTTGAGTATAGTCAGTATTCTGCCTGTTGCAAACAGCCGAAGGGATGTGCTGTTTGATACAGTCCGCCAGTCATTTGGGATGTACAGCTTACGTACCTGGCATTGCACCGGCATTTGAATTCATATACCACATTACTCACTTGCGTGGTTGGCAGAATGTCTTTTTGGCTTGACGGCAGCATCCTGTCAGTGAAAAATACCACTTGTGTTGCTACTGCATAGTAGCAGTGTGAAATGGTTAGCTTTACCTGTTGCTCAAATTCTGAGATATCATACCCTTCCAGGGTAATTTGAAGTAGACTGGGCAGTTTCCAGGTCTGAAAGTGGTGGCCTTGGGGCCTGTTCATGAGTATGTGTGATACTCTACGAGCAATGATCCACACAAATGAGTAATATAGTATATGAATTCCAGTGCCAGGATGATGCCAGGCCGTACGTCCCAACGACTGGCGGATTGCATCAAACAGCATCTCCCTTCAGCTGTTCGCAATAGGCTACTGACCGTACTCAGTCCATACTTGCAAAACTCAGAACACAATACCTAAAGCAGGGCTTCCAACCTTTTCACGTGGGGGGCCACATTACAATTTTTATCTTGGGGGACAGTGAGACAATTTCAGAAAGATAAAGGCATTAAAAATTTATCTTGCTATTAACCAAAACAACAAAAAATGTGCATTTTTGTGAGGAAGCTTTAAATGAGGAGGCTAATTTAGTTACTTACTTTCTCTCTCTGCTCCACCCCACTCTCTTTCTTTGCTCCACCCCACTCTCTTTCTTTGCTCCACCTCACACCCCCGCTAGGGAGGCGGTGGCATAGCGATATTATCACTGGGGGACAGGAGTTCAAATCCCATCATGACAGAAGGTGGAATTTAAATTCAATTAATAAAAATCAGTAATTAAAACTCGAGTCTAATAATGGCCATGAAACCATTATCAGTTGTTGTAAAAACCCAGCTGGTTCACTAATGTCCTTTAGGGAAGGAAATCTGCTGTCCTTACCTAGTCTGGCCTACATGTGACTCCAGACCCACAGCAATGTGGTTGACTCTGAAATGGCCTAGCAAGCCACTCAGTCGTATCAAACCGCTACAAAGTCAATAAGGAATGAAACCGGACAGTCCACCCTTCATCGACCTAGGCACCGGAAACGACCATGGCAAACCAGCCCTGTCGACTCTGCAAAGTTCTCCTTACTAACACATGGGGGCTTGTGCCAAAGTTGGGAGAACTGTCCCACAGACAAGTCCAGCGGCAGCCTGACGTCGTCATACTCACAGAATCGTACCTTACAACATCCCAGACACCGCCATCACCATCCCCGGGTATGTCCTGTCCCACCAACAGGACAGACCCAGCAGAGGTGGCAGCACAGTGGTATACATTCGGGAGGGAGTTACCCTGGGAGTCCTCAACATCAACTCCAGACCCCATGAAGTCTTATGGCATCAGGTCAAACATGGGCAAGGAAACTTCCTGCTGATTACCACCTACCGCCCCCCCCCTCCGCCCTCAGCTGTTGTACACCTCGGAGGAAGCACTGAGGGTGGCAAGGGCACAGAATGTACTCAGGGTGGGGGACCTCAATGTCCATCACCAAGAGTGGCTCGGTAGTACCTTTACTTATGGAGCTGGCCAACTCCTAAAGGACATAGCTGTTAGACAGGGCCTGCGGTAGGTGGTGAGGGAACCAACAAGAGGCGGTGTCTGGTACATTGTAAGGCATGACTCGGTGAGTATGACTATGTCAGGCTGTTGCTTGACTAGTCTGTGGGACAGCTCTCCCAACTTTGGCACAAGCCCCCACATGTTAGTAAGAAGGACTTTGCAGGGTCGACAGGGCTGGGTTTGCTGTTGTCGTTTCCGGTGCCTAGGTCGATGCAGGGTGGTCTGTCTGATTTCATTCCTTATTGACTTCATAGCGGATTGATACAACTAAGTGGTTTGCTAGGCCATTTCAGAAGGCATTTAAGAGTCGACCACATTGCTGTGGGTTTGGGGTCACATGTAGGCCAGACCAGGTAAGGACAGCAGATTTTCTTGCCTAAAGGACATTAATGAACCAGATGGTTTTTTTACAATACTCGACAATGGTTTCATGGCCATCACTAGATTAGTTTTTTAATTCCAGATTTTTATTAATTCAAATTCCACCTTGTGCGTGGTGCGAATTGAACCCATGCCCCAGAGCAGGGTCTCTGGGTTACTACTTCAATGACAATACCTCGTCCTCACCAATCTACCTAGCACAGATGCATCTGTCCATGGCCATATTGGTTGGAGTGACCACCACACAGTCCTTGTGGAGACAAAGTCCCGTCTTCACATTGACGATACCCTCTATCGTGTTGTGTGGCACTACCACTGTGCTAAATGGGATAGATTTTGAACAGATCTAGCAATGCAAAATTGGGCATCCATGAGGCACTGTGGGCCATCAGCAGCAGCAGAATTGCGCTGAACCACAATCTGTAGCCTCATGGTCCGGCATATCCTCCACTCTATCATCACCATCAAGTGGGGGGACCAACCCTGGTTCAATGAAGAGTGCAGGAGGGCATGCCAGGAGCAGCACCAGGTATACCTCAAAATGAGGTGTCAACCTGGTGAAGCGATAGACCGAGCTAAGCGGTCCCATAACCAACAGATCAGATCTAAGCAGTGCAGTCCTGCCACATCCACTGGTGAATGGTGGTGTACAATTAAACAACTAACTGGAGGAGGTGGCGCCACAACTATCCCCACCCTCAATGATGGGGGAGCCCAGCACATCAGTGCAAAAGAATAAGTTGAAGCATTTGCAACAATCTTCAGCCAGAAGTGCCAAGTGGATGATCCATCTCGGCCTGCTCCTGAAATCCTCAGCATCACGATGCCAGTCTTCAGCCAATTCGATTCACTCTGCGTGATACCAAGCAATGACTGAAGGCATTGGATACTGCAAAGGCTATGGGCCCTGACAACATTCTGGCAATAGTACTGAAGACCTGTGCTCCCAAATTTGCTGCGCCTTTGGGCAAGCTGTTCCACAACAGCTACAACATGGCATCTACCCAGCAATGTGGAAAATTGCCCAGGTATGTCCTGTACACAAAAAGCACGACACATCCAACCGAGTCAATTACTGTCCCATCAGTCTACTCTCAGCACTTCCATCACTTCACTGATTACTATCAAGTGGCACTTGCTTAGCAATAACCTGCTCAGTGACACTCAGTTTGTGTTCCGCCAGGGCCACACAGATACAGACCTCATTACAGCCTTGGTCTAAACATGGACAAAAGAGCTGAACTCGAAGTGAGGTGAGAGTGATTGTTTTTGATATCAAGGCAGCATTTGACCGAGTATGGCATCAAGGAGCCCTAGCAAAATTGGAGTCAATGGGAATCGGGGAAAACTCTCTGCTGGTTGGAGTCGAACCCAGCGTAAAGGAAGATGGTTGTGGTTGTTGGAGGTCAACCATCTCTGCTTCAGGACATCATTGCAGGAGTTCCTCAGGGTAGTGTCTTAGGCCCAATATTCTTCAACTGCTTCATCAATGAACTTCCTTCAATCATAAGGTCAGAAGTGGGGATGTTCGCTGATGATTACACAATGTTCAGCACCATTCCGACTCCTCATACTGAAGCAGTCCATGTAGAAATGCAGCAAGACCTGGACAATATCCAGGCTTGGGCTGATAAGTGGTAAGTAACATTCACGCTACACAAGTGCCAGGCAATGACCATCTCCAACAAGAGCAAATCTAATTATCTCCCTTGACATTCAATGGCATTACAATCACTGAATCCCCCACTATCAACATCTTGGGGGTTACCAGTGACCCGAAACTGAACTGGAGTAGTCATATAAATACCATGGCTACAAGAGCAGGTCAGAGGCTAGGAATCCTGCGGTGAGTTACTCACCTCCTGACTCCGCAAACCCTGTCCACCAATCTATAGGGCACAAGTCAGGAGTGTGATGGAATACTCTCCACTTACCTGGATGGGTGCAGCTCCAACAACACTCAAGAAGCTCGACACCATCCAGGACAAAGCAGCCCACTTGAGTGGCACCCCATCCACAAACATTCACTCCCTCCACCACCGACGCACAGTGGCAGCAGTGTGTACCATCTACAAGATGCACTGCAGCAACGCACCAAGGCTGCTTAGACAGCACCTTCCAAACCTGCTACCTCTACCACCGAGAAGGTCAAGGGCAGCAGATGCATGGGAACACCACCACCTGCAAGTTCCCTCCAAGCCACACATCATCCTGACTTGGAACTATATCGCCATTCCTTCACTGTCGTTGGGTCAAAATCCTGGAACTCGCTTCCTAATCGCACTGTGGGTGTACCTACCCCACATTGACTACAGCAGTTCATGGCGGCTCACCACCGCCTCCTCAAGGTCAAATTGGGATTGGCAAAAAATGCTGTCCTAGCCAGCGATGCCCACATCCCAGGAATGAATAAAAAAAACACACTCTCACTCTGCACCCCCTCTCTCTTTGTTTTCCCTCTCTGCCTCCTCTCTCACTCTGTCCCCTCTCTCCTGTCTTTCTTTCTTTCTTTCTTTCTGTCTTTCTTTCTTTCTGTCTTTCTTTGTCTGTCTGTCTGTCTCTCTCTGTCTGTCTCTCTCTCTGTCTCTGTTTCTCTCTGTCTCCCCCTCTCCCCCTCCCCACCCATTGCTGAGAGCGGGAACAGCAGTTTCCAAACTTCTAACGGATTTGTGGTTTTCCGATGGGCTTTTAAAAAAAAATCAGAAACTGCCAGAAAACCCTGATGCTATCCTAACAGATGCTGAGAGCGGGAACAACGGTTTCCAAACTTTGGAGAGATTAGGGGTTTTCTGGCGGGTTCAGATTTTATTTTTAAAGCCCGCCAGAATACCACAAATCTGTCCAAAGTTCAGAAACCGTTGTTCCCGCTCTTAGCAACCGTCAGCTGTGAATATGGAGAGGAGTCTAAATGAGCATTAGATAAAGATCTGAGCTTAGAAATTCCAATTCAGCTGTGAAACACTTTTTTTTTAAACCAGTCTGCTTGGAAAGAAGATGCCAATGGGAAATTTCTTGTCCCTGGAATTGCCAGTCACGGACCTCAACATTTTTATAATGGGCATGTCGCCGACCCCTGGGAAGGATGAGGAATGGTTGGGTACAGTTCACATTCGCGGGCCGGATGGAAACCTTTGGCGGGCCATATGTTGGACAACCTTGGTCGAACGCTAGATGTGATTCAGCAATTGGACAGCACTTGCTGAGCAATCCCAAGTGTGCTAAGAATTACACTAACAACCAATTTAAGATTATCAGTCAGGCTCGTAATGTGGCTCAGTTACACTTGCTAGAAGCTACATATATTCATACACAGGGACCTGTCCTCTGCAGGCAAAAGTAACATGCACTTTTTTTTAATTAAACTAAAGCATGTGGTATAATTGCTCCCACATGTATTCTGGATGGCAATGCCTCGACCAATCAGCACCCTTTTCTCGTGCAGCATAAATTGTTGCTCCCTTTGAAATGTGGCATTCTTGCATCTGTCCTGGTGAGTGCAAAACTAAAAGCTTCGACAGCATGTCTTTTTTTCCAGCAATACTCAAGTTCTGTACTACCAAGCGACTAATCAAACTTATTGTAAACTGACTTGAAGTCATTGGGAATAAAAATTGTGAGAGGTATAAAACAGACTGCCAAGTCATTATTCTTCATTTTACCCTATTGTATAAAGTCGAGACCTGTTCCCATTATGTTTTGCTAAAACTTGCTTTTTATATACTGTGGAAAGACCCACCAGCATGATGGAAAAATGATGGGCAGCAATCATTGCCTGTACCACCATTATTGCTTCCTACCTATCTTGTCATTAAAATAGTTTCTGGAAAACTTATAATGCCATGTTTTCTATGCAATGGTGGAAAACTGGCTTAGTTTCTAAAGTTGTAAAATACATCTGTGGTGTGCTGGCATATTAAATTTTCGAAAAACATTTCTCTTATGGCAAATTATTCTACTCTCCATGTTTATACATATGTATGTAGCAATAGTAAGTGCTGCATAATCTAGTTATAGTATAGGAAAGGCAGGCAGGGTGGGGTGTTGATCTGCTACTTGCACTTAATGTCATTGCAGAGACAGCCAAAAGTCAAAGTCGATTCTGCTGCGACACTTGCAATTTCACCAGAAGAGTGGGTTTTTGTTGGGTATACATGACTTATAGTGGTAACACAAAATCAAAACATGGGTTGTTTTGGCTCCTGTTTACTACTGTGCATGTAGTGAAAGGTTGTAACATGTTTTCCTATTGATAGATGCTGAAAAGTTATGGGGCATTCTATATAATATACTTCTCTTAAAAAGCAAAAAAAAGGATTTGATAACTGTTTAGAACTCAAGTCGGGCAGCGCAGTGTTTAGCACCGCAGCCTCACAGCTCCAGCGACCCGGGTTCGGTTCTGCGTACTGCCTGTGCAGAGTTTGCACGTTCTCCCTGTGACCGCGTGGGTTTCCTCCCACATGCCAAAGACTTGCGGGTTGATAGGTAAATTGGCCATTCTAAAAAAAAAAAAAATTTTCCCCTTGTGTAGGTAGGTGGTAGGAGAATTGAGGAAAGGTGGGGATGAGAGAGGAGGCAAAATGGGATTAATGTAGGATTAGTATAAATGGGTGGTTGATGGTCTGTGCGGACTCATTGGGCCGAAGGGCCTGTTTCGGTGCTGTATCTATGACTCTAAGCAAATTACTGTCTATAGTGAATTCTTATTTAGCAAGTATTTAGAGCAAGTGGAAACGAGTGATTTCTGGCAGGACATGCTCCAATGGTGTTTAAAGTTCATGATTTGCTTTTTTTCCCAATAGGAAATGGCAAAGACTGCATGAAAATTCTGTACATACCTCCGGTAGTGTCTGTTGTTTTGTGGTGGATGTATTCTGTGAATATATCCATATAGTGTAAAGAGTTTCCCCATTTCATGCATTCATTGATTCAGAATGGAGTGGGTTCTGTATTAAGTTGCTATGCTTCTGACTTAGAGTTGCTTAACTGTTATTTCTGGGAATGAATCTGATGCTGTGACTTATAAGTGAGTGCACATACAAAAGCTTGAATAATTCCAATTCTTTGTTGTTCCTGCCATTTTTCAGTCCATCCCAAAACTTAGGAAGCTTTTACAGCACTGGGAACTTCAGGCAATATTTCAGGGCAGCTTCTTGAAGAGGTTCTGTAGTAAATATATTGTCAAAATTGCCTTGAATTTGAAACAGATGCAAGTAATTATTTCCATATTGTGCATAACCAGGATATGTTTTCAGATTAGTCAAAAGTCCAATTTCATCAAGGCTAATGATAACATTACCAAGTATTAACGTGTTTACAATCAGAGCTGCATTTGAAATTTGGCTCTGCGAAGTCAGAGGTATTCGTTTCTGTTACCAATAGCTCTCTCTTTGTACAGCATTGTGGTTTCACAAATAGGGAAAGAAAACCATGATCATCAGCTGCCACCTCTTGATGTCACAATTATCTCATCAGGTGGTTTTCACAGGACCTACTTTGAATTTGGCTTCTGTTTGCAGGGTTAACAAAAGAAAGAGACTTAAAAAAGAAAAATGTGGAGTCTATGGTAAAATGAAACATTACTTTTTCTAGTTTCAGCTTTACTTCAGAGAATCATAGAATTATGCAACGCAGAAGGAGGCTATACAGCTCATTGTGCTTGTGCCAGCTCTTTAGTAGATGTATCTAATGAGCCCCTCTGCCCTGCTCTTTGCTTATAGCCATGCAAATTTTTCCCTTCAAGTATTTATCCAATTCCCTTTTGAAAGTTACTATTAAATCTGCTTCCACCACCCTTTCAGAGAATGCATTCCAGATAACGACAACTTGTGTAAAAAGGAACAAAAAGTTCCCTCATGTCACCTCTGGTTCTTTTGCCAATTACCTTAAATCGTTCTGATGAAAGGTTAGTGACCTGAAATGTTAACTCTGCTTCTCTCTGCACAGATGTTGTCAGACCTGCTGAGTATTTCCAGCACTTCCTGTTTTTATTTCAGATTTCCAGCATCCGCAGTATTTTGCTATTACTTTAAATCTATATCCTGTGGTTACCAACACTTTTTTGCTGCTGGAAACAGTTCCTTAATTACTGTATTAAAACCCTTCATGATTTTGAACACTTCTATCAAAACTGTCCTTGACCTTCTCTACTCTAAGGAGAATAACCCCAGCTTCTCCAGTCTCTCCACATAACTGAAATCCCACAACCCTGGTAGCATTCTAGTAAGTCTCTCCTGCACCCTCTCTGAAGCCTTGCTATCCTTCCTAAACTTTGGTACCCAGAATTTAACACGCTACTCCAGCTGAGGCCAAACCAATGTTTTAGAAAAGTTTAGCATAACTTCCTTGCTCTTGTACACTATACCTCCATTAATAAAACCAAGGTTCCCACGTTTTTTAAACAGCCTTCTCAATTTGTCCTGCACCTTCAAAGATTTGTGTACATACAACCCCAGGTGTCTGTTCCTGCATCCCCTTTAAAACTGTAGCATTTGGTTTATATTGCCTCTCCTCATTTTTCCTGCCAAAAGATATCACTTTATGCTTCTTTGAATTAAATTTTATCTGCCACGTGTCTGCCTATTTCACCAGTCTGTCAGTTACTATCCTCCTCATTGTCAACCACATTTCAGAGTTTTGATTTTGCATCCTCTGCAAACTTTGAAATTATGCTCTGTATAGCCAAATCCAGGATACTAATATGGATGAACAAGAACAGTGGTCTAAGGACTGAACCCTGGGAACACCACTGTATACTTCGCTCCAATCTGGAAAAAAAAAACAACCAATCACCTTTACTCTGCTTTCAGACCCTTAGCCAATTTTATATTTACACTGTTGCTGTCTCTTTCATCTTATGGGCTTTAATTTTGCGCTGTGAAATCAGGTTTGTCAGAACAACATCTGAAATGAGAATCAACTAAGCAGCCATTTCCATATTCCCTTTTTGTTTTTTTATTTTGTTGTTTTTTCTTTTTTATATGTTTGTTTTATTTTAGTTTGTTTAGTTTGTTTCTACTGTGCCTACCCACTGTTTTTTTGTCATGTTTGTGCTTGGGGCCATGCTGTTTAGTTTTCTGTCAA
Source organism: Heterodontus francisci (assembly GCF_036365525.1). NCBI lineage: Eukaryota > Metazoa > Chordata > Chondrichthyes > Heterodontiformes > Heterodontidae > Heterodontus > Heterodontus francisci. The sequence continues at coordinate 66,398,462 of NC_090383.1, read as the reverse complement.
TTAACACCCTCTCTGTACTAACACTTTGTCTTTCATCACACCGTTAACATACCGTTTGCCTTTGCTCCATGACCTTCTGGTCAGTTATTCTCTGTGACCTTGTCCTATCAACACCTCTTTTGTTATCTCTTGCCCCACCCCCGCTTTACTTGCCTAAAACCTATTACATTTCTGGCTCTGCGAGTTCTGATGAAGGGTCACTGACCTGAAACGTTAACTCTGCTTCTCTCTCCACAGATGCTGCCAGACCTGCTGAGTATTTCCAGCATTTCTTGTTTTTATTTCAGCCGTTTCCATAGCTTAAGAATTTAGCAGAACTTGCTTGTTTAGAACTTGACTATAAAATGTAGTTTGCAAACCATTTCAATATTTTTCTTATACTAAGATTCAGAATAGCTTAACATTGACTGTAAATATACCTTAAATGTTATTTGTTTAGGTATTATTAAATGAATTCAGTTAGCAATTTTTTCCTTTTAGAAATTAAGCCTAAGAAACGTGTGCATCATTCTGCCGCTTCTCAAAGACACAAAGAAGATTCTGAGGAGGCATGCAGTGTAAAGAAAAACTTTGTATTCATTATCGTGGGCACATTTTCAAAAGCACCTGTATTTTCAGGGCATGTATGAGCACTATCTAAGACATAGGAGCCGTGAGCTCACTTACACAAGTAAGGACATAGAAGATCAGTGTAATGTATACTTCAAAACATTTTCAGATCTTAACTTTTTGAACCTTGCAAGAAGGAGTTATGTACAAGATTGTTAAGTGAAAACTGGAATGAGAACTAAGCCACAATTATAGCTCCAGTGAGTTAGGTTGCTCATGTTAATTTTCAGCTGCAAAGTTGATTATGGAGCTTTGTATTTGTTAGAGATCTAACTTTAGGGGCGGCGCAGTGGTTAGCACCGCAGCCTCTCAGCTCCAGGGACCCGGGTTCGATTCTGGGTACTGCCTGTGTGGAGTTTGCAAGTTCTCCCTGTGACCGTGTGGGTTTTCGTCGGGTGCTCCGGTTTCCTCCCACAGCCAAAGACTTGCAGGTGATAGGTAAATTGGCTGTTGTAAATTGCCCCTAGTGTAGGTAAGGAATATGGGATTACTGTAGGGTTAGTATAAATGAGTGGTTGTTGGTCGGCACAGACTCGGTGGGCTGAAGGGCCTGTTTCAGTGCTGTATCTCTAAAAGAAAAAAAGATCTGTACTCAAAACAAAACACACTAACAATTTATTGCAAATTCTCAGTGTTTAACATTAATGGCATTAAATGTGAGCTTTTAGCCTTCTGTTTCTCGTCCCCTTTTCCACCTACTCCACGCTCCCAGCCCCACCCCACACCATCTTCCCCAACAAAGCTCTTACTTTTGTTGAGCAGACTTTGACTTGGCAATGTCTGAGTACGTATGAATGATTACTAATTTACTTATCCAGGTTGCTATTGTATGTGCATTGCACTAGGCTTATTCTGCAGGAAGGGCTAAGTTTCCTGAATTTTGTTGACGAGCTGTGTTGTCCAAGGACATTTGTCTCTTTCTCTTTGTACTGAAGTCAACCGGAATGAGTGGTATTTGTATACACACATGTGCATTCAATGTTGGTGTTCATTAGAACATAGAAAAATACAGCACAGAACAGGCCCTTCGGCCCACGATGTTGTGCCGATCCTTTGTCCTCTGTCAAGGACAATTTATCTTGACAAAGAAATAAAAAATTGAATGTTAGAGCATTAAAGTTGTTGTAGTTTAATGATTGGTACGAGTTCAGGAAAGGTTGCAACTAGTAGTTATGTGGTAATTAATATCTAGACTGCTTTTATGTGTGCTCTGGACATATCCAAAATGTCAATTTCAGACTCAAGACGTTGGATGCCTGAAATATTTTCTGACAGCCAAGGAGCGTTCTGATTTCATTGCAATGCTCCTGAACATTCTAGGCGGAATTTTTTTTATTAGAATTTGTGGTATGCTTGCTTCTGCATTGAGGGTGCTTTCATGAAACTATCCTGTGTGCCAGGCCTGCCCAGTTACCTCCTTGCGGTTCCTGAGGGTGAATTCACTGAGTACAGAGCTAAGTATTGTTAAAATTATAACTTTGTACTGCTATCATCATGGATTTGTAAATTCTTTATCGAAGAAAGGTCATATTCCAGCGTATGAAAAACAAGGTTAGTAACTGGGGTTAAAAAAAAACTGGAAATACTCAATAGATCAGGCAGCATCTGCGGAGACAGAAACAGAGTTAAGGGCCAGAATTTTTACATACAAGGTGAGGTGGATTTGGGTGCAGGTAGGGAGTTAAATCCCCTGGAATTGACATGTTGGGATCCTGACATCATCCCGCCCTCTTCTGGGTTTTACCGGGGCGGGATTGAAGGTGTCTGGTAAGTAAGGTACTTAAAAAGCCCATTAAGAACTGTTTTAACCCTCGTTTCTGGATTTAACAGCCATGGCACCTGTTTCCTGACGTCTCAGCAACTCATCAGGGTCACCCAGGCAAGTGCACGGTGTGAGGAGCTTGTTCAGTGAAACTGACAAACTGGGAAGCTTTTGATCAGTGAAACTGAAGAGGCCAGGTGAGAGGCTGCTGTTCAAAGCTCCTCTTCGCGGTGCGTGCTATCACTGCTTGACAGGGTGATTGCCAACTTCTTGAAAGATACTTCACCTGTCTAGCACTTCCCTCACTTTCAGCTGCTTTTCCCTTGCTAGCCTTCACCATGGCCTGGGAGCAGCTTATGCAGCTGCACCTTGCACCTCTGATGGGTAAGAGCAGAAGCAAAACTACTGCCGACAGCACCAGCAGCACCTTCTACAGCTGCCTTCTCCTCAGCCACATGCCCCTCCACAGGGCAGAGGGGATGGACATGAAAATCCAGCTGGAAGGAGGCAAGAACCCCAACACAGGGCATACAGGCAGAGGCTCAGCTCTCCCAGCATTTGTGTGCACCAGTGCCTCAAGATGCTCAGGCTTTCATGGCAGGTCATTGCTGATAGTTGCAGCCTTCTGGAACAAGAATTCCTTCCCAGTGGAACAGGTGGCACATATTGTCAGTGGCTGATAAGGTGCCTGTCATTGGAGATCCCCCTCCACCCTCCAGGTCTCTGCCTCTTGCCAAGGTTGTATGCTCTCTCCTGCAAGATGATGTGAGTGATCAAAATGGATTGTGTGGGAGTGGAGGGAAGGACAACATTTTTGGAGGATGACTGTAAGGCATGGGTGTAAGAGGACAAAAGAATGAAGGTGAGTGTGAGTGTTAGCTGCACAGATGAGGATTTGAGGTGCCTGCAGAGAGTGGAACGAGTGGAGCTGTAAAGTGTGTTGTCCTGAGGAGTGCTGTGCAGGACAATACTGGGAAAGTCAGAGTGTGGGACTTGGCACCTGAAAGTGTTATGCCAGTCACCTGTCATGCCCTCCTGAGATCTTGGATCCTTAGTGCACTGTCTCCCAAGTTGGAGGGACCACACTTCTACTGTTGACTACCTCAGTCACTTCCATCTACATCTGCTTGGTTGGAGGGGCTGTCCTCTTCTGCCCTTAGGAGAGCACACCTCACCTATAGCTCCTCACATTCTGCAGTAGAACCTCCAACTCAGAATGAGAGACCAAGCCAGCAGATTTCCAGGTCTCTTCCCCATTCCTGTGATTGCTGCAGCTTCAAAAATCAAAGTGCTGGTGAACCCTTGTAACCCATGCTGTGGTCCTTTTAATTAGAAATCCTTCCTTTCACAGAATGGAATCATCATCCCGCCCGCCCTCCCTAATTAGTTGGGCAAACCAGAGGTGGGATGCTAATGCCATGGCTCTGGGAAAGAATCTCGGTAAAGTCCACTCCTTCACCATTCAGGTTCCCGACCCGCAAATGGCTCCCACTGTTTTGGCGGGGAGTAAATTTATAAAATTCCATGCAACGGTTCAAGTTGATGACCTTCATCAGAACTGGAAAAAGTTAAAGATGTAATGGTTTCTATGAAATACAGAGGCAGGAATACCACCTTCCATACCAGTGCTTCCAATATGTCTTCCCTTTTCCTTAACTGTGGACACCTCCCCACTCCAGCCCTCTGTACCCTACTCCACCGTGGTTGGCAGGGCACTCGACCGTGTCCATTCCATTTCCTGCACTTCTGCTCTCACTCCTTCCCCCTCCCTCCCAGAACCACAGTGGGGTTCCCCTTGTCCTCACCTCCCACCCCAAGCCTGCACATTAAACAGATCATTCTCCGCCATTTCCACCACCTTCAGCATAATCCCACCACCGAACACATCTTCCCCCTCCCCTCCTCTTTCAGCATTCCAAAGGAACGATTCTTCCAAGACACCCTGGTCCACTCCTCAATCACACCAAACACCCCTCCTCTTCCCACGGCACCTTCCCTTGCAAACACAGGAGATGCAAAACCTACCCTTTCACCTCCTGCCTTCCCACTGTCCACAGTGCCCAAACTTTCCTTCCAGGTGAAACAGCGATTTACAGGTACTATTTTCAATTTGTATACTGTATTTGCTGCTCACAATGCTGTCTCCTCTACATTAGAGAGACCAAATGCAGATTGGTTGATTGCTTTGTGGAACATTTCTGTTCAGTCTGCAAGCATGACCCAGGCTTCCATTCGCCTGTCATTTTAATTGTCCGCCCCACTCCCACTTTGACCTCTGTGTCCTCTGCCTCCTACAGTGTTCCAACGTGGCTCAACATTAGCTCAAGGAACAACACCTCATCTTTCGATTAGGCACTTTACAGCCTTACGGACTCAACATTGAATTTAGCAATTTCAGACCATAATCTCTGCACTTATTTTTTCAGATGGCAGTTGTTGGTGATGATTCTGCTATTCCAATTTACATCTCTAAATCCATCATTCCTTTCTCTATCTGTCCCATTACCACCTCCTTGTGCCTCGCACCATCATCCCTTTTGTCATTTAATTTCTCCTGCCTTCTACGCTATCACAGACTTTCCCTTCTGTTCTTCCTCCCCTCTTTCAGAGCCTCTGTACTTCCTTAAAACTTGTTGCACCTTTAACATTTCATCTGAACTGGACCTGAAATGTTAACTCTGTTTTTCTGTCTGCACAGATGCTGCCTGACTTGCTGAGTATTTTCAATATTTTCTGTTTTTATTTCAGATTTCCACAATTTGCAGTATTTTGCTTTGGTATTAGTAACTGGGGTGTTCTACTCAGTGCACTAAATTGATTATTGCAAACTGGTAATCTCTTTGGTATTTTATACAGTAATTTCTTAATTGCCTCCCTTCCCCTCTTTGTCAGTTTTTCTTTCTCCTTTTCTCTCTCACTCACCCACTCACTCACTCACTCACTCACTTTCCACCCATATGCGCCCCCCCCCCCCCCCATATACTCCCACCTGCACCTCGTACACACATCCCCTAGATATCCCTCCCATTCACATACCCATGTACACACATTGTTACAACCGAGGCAGGAGGAGTGCACTGTCTTTATCTAGTTCCCCTTCTCCACGTGTTACAACATATATTTAAATGTTTACCGCGTTACCAATATGGACAGTTATACTGTATTTTTATTTTAGAATAAAATCCACCAACCAGGTTTCTCTAATAAACAGCAAAATTATTAATTTATTGTAAAACAAGTCTTATTCAGTAAAGATGTAAAGAACTAACACACAGATTGAAATATGAAAGCTCCCTTTTAGAATAGCCCAACATACACACATCGGTTAAAGAAAAAATAAATAAGTTTTGTCTGCAGAGATCTTGTTACAAAAAAAGACAAGAAAAATACTTTGGCCAAATACTTATTAATTCTTGAAATAAAAGGAGAAGTTATGAATGATATCAGTTGTCCCTTTATTCTGATATCCCAATACGCATAGACGGTTGTCACTGGGATCTTTTTGGAGCAGTTCTCTTCAGGTGACATCGAGGATTAGTCTGGCAGACTTTCCAAGGGAAATGCAGCATCAGGGATTTCAGCTATTGCATTGGATTCTCAGGGTTTCTCAGAGAGGTAAAGAAAGGATTAACTGGCTGCCTGTCTTAGCAGGCTGACTCCCAACTGACTCAAAACCATCTAAAATGAAGCCAACGCTTGACCACTGTAAATCTTGACATGTCACTTCTCTGTAAACATCTCCCCCTAGTCACCAAGGCTCCTGTTGTTTATTTAGCTTAAGACGTGACATCCAGTAAGGGTTTTTAAACAGAAAGCTCAAGTTTCAAGTCCTTCCAGTGACTTTTTTTAAAGTCTAGCATCTATGGAATCACTTCAGTCCTCTAAAGGAATCCATTTCCACAATTTTAAAACACGAATCCTCACAAAATATTAAAAAATGGAAGTACTTTCTTAAGAACATACACACACACACCCCTCTACCTACTTTTTACTAAAATGCCCAAGTTGAATGTTCTTACGCTATGATAGAGCTTTAGTATTTTGTTTGTCTGCCTTTTGTATAATACTGCCTTCATCAGCTTTCTAGCCATGTGAGGAACTTACCTTGTTTCTCTTGAGCAGAAAAACACAGCTTTAGCTATCTAACAATGGAGCAACATAGTCAAGGATACAATGAATCATCAGTTTGCTCTCGAGGTTAATTGTGGCAGATTGCTTTTATAATAAATGGGAATGAGGCATAACAATTGAAAGTAAAGATTTTTAAAAGTAACTGCAATTATAAAGGTTCTCAAAAACTAACTTTCAGTCTAAAATTTGAGGTCCAAGTTTCGCACAGACTTTTTTCATAATGCATGTTTCAAGTACAATTTAAACAGGAGCATCTGCTTTGTTATGCAAGATCAAATGAAATTGTTTCACGTTAATACATAAAAGCAGCTATGTTTTACTTCTTGCATTTGTAGTTTGTCATTTGTGTGCCAATATTAGTATGATATTCGCATTAGTATCAGTATATTAGCATTGGGAATCTCAAAGTTCGTTATTGCATTGTATGATGTGAAATATAATGGTAATTTTAGCATACGTTTTTTTAAAAATAACTAGTCTGCTTGTTGGGAGTTCTTACACAACACAATTTGCTTAACTCTGAGTCCAGAAAAGTAACTATAAAATGTACTGTCAGGTTACAGATTTTTTTAAAAAAATCTTTGTCTGTCTATAGAACTTCAGACAGGGAGAAGATGGGAGGAAAAAATAAGGTATATAAGAATATATTAGGGTGGCTAAACAACTACCACATTTTCTGTCAGTGGTATTGATGCAGTAACTGAAATCCTCAATGTGGTAACTCTAAACGGTATTCTACTTCCGTCAAGAGGAAACTTCCTTTTGAGTGTTGCTTGAAGATAACACTCAGTGACCACCTATCATCAATACAAGTGTTTGTGCAGTTTCCTTTTTCCTGTGCTCTGTTTGTAAACCCCTGGGAAAACATTCTTACTAGTATGCAAGATAAATAAGACCCCACCTATATGATCTAGTCCCTAGAGATTGTTCAGTAACTAAAAATGCATACTATTGTATAGTAAGTTTCTTAAGCGGCAGCGGGGAATTTTTAGGGTTATCAATTTCGACTGAGAATGACACCTGTTCATGTTCCCTATCACATTTAATAGCTGACTGGTTCTAAATGTTCTGTTTAGTGCACGCAGTTTGAATAAATATTGAGCATATCTGTGCTTAATGTCTATATCAAAATGATCTTCATGTGATCTGATGCAGGTAGATGCCTTTAATATGCAGGAGAAATAATATCTATTTGAATAGGCAGTTCATTACTGCATCACTTATCCTTTGTTAATTCCTTTCTTTAAAAAAAAGATGTAGGATCTAAACAGAAAGGTAGTGTTTGAATGTTATGACTCATAAGTTATGCAGTTTTATAAACTGTTGCACAATGAATCAGTTAGCTAGCTGACAGTTATTTCTGGTCAGGAAGACAAGTTCAGTGTAAAGAGTACTGCAGCCAACTTTTTTGGCTACTTGCAGGTGCGGTTGAGGGGAAGTTACTTAGCCTTTTAGAACCATGTGGCCATTCTAATAAAATTCCATTTTCTAACTAAGTACAATCATGCCTATTCAGAAGATCAGTACTGAAACAGTGATTACACTGATCACAGCATTCCATCAAGCTAAAATAAAACAATATGGCACAGTATGGGTTCTAAAATTGACACCTGACCCGGGCCCAACCCAACCACAGCCAACCCGAACTCAACCTGGGCCTGAGTCCTTTAATTTGTTTTCGCACCCCACCCGACCCGACACGAATATCGCAATAAATTTAATGATATCAAACATGTTATTGTGCTGTACCTTGTCCAAATGGTAATACTTGTGATACTGTTCTTCCGTTCCAGCAGAAGGCTATTCCTGCAGATGGAATTGTGGGGTATCATGGGTGAGCCTGATCCCGTGAGTTCCTGGAGGCAACACTGTCCAGTCCGACCCTACCCGAGTCCAAATGCTAGAGTCTGAATATAGATTAGACACGGCCCGAACTGGACAAATGTGGACGGGTAACCAGGCTTTAGTGGGCCCTGTATAGTTATGGATGCATATTTTTTCATAAATGTTGATTGGCTGGTGTTTCCCAGGATGATAGAGCACAAACTGACATTCCTGTGATGTAAAACCATAGACAGTTAAAGTACAAAAGGAGGCCATAGAGCCCATCATGTCTATGCCGACACTATGCTAGAGCAATCCAAAATTAATCTCACTGCCCTGCTATCTCCTCATAGCCCACTGTCCTAGTTGATTCAAATATTTATCCAGTTGTCCTTTAAAAGGTGCAATAGTCTCTGCCTCAACCACTGTCTCAACCATAGGAAGTAGACTATCCCTATTCACATTGTCAAAACTTCATTATTTTAAGTATTAAATCCTTCTTTATTCTTTGCTGCTCCAGTGAGCATAATTCTAGTGTATCAATATCTCCTTGTACTTAAAGGCTGGAATTTTACATCCTCCTCGGGCGCAAGCTGGAAGGCAGAAATGGGATTTAAAATCGTGTGGGGGGCAGGGGGATGCCGTGTCCGACTCCTATCCGCCTCCACTTGTGTTTTACAAGTGGCAGGGGAGGTGGTGGGCAGTCCGACTGCCCTATACCAATTGAGGCCCTTCAGTTCTAATTGGCCGGCAGCTCTCAACAGGCAGGACTTCTGTCGCCAGGGTCATTAATCCTGGGGAAGGCCCACCGATGTCCACTTTATATGCCTAATTAGCACGTAATGTGGTGGGCCTTCCCCAGAGGAGGCAATGCAGGCTCTCGCCGGTGACCGAGACCCCTGTTGCCTTTATAAAATCCCCTCCAGAGAGTGTGTTTCCACTTGTGGGAAGAGCAAGACTGATGGCCATCAATATAGATAGTCACTAAGAAATTAAATAGGAAAATCATAAGAAACTTCTTTACCCGTTGAGTGGTGAGAATGTGGAACTCACTACCACATGGAGTAATTAAGGCGAATCGTATAGATGCATTTAAGGAGAGGCTAGATATGCATATGAAGGAGAAGGGAATAGAGGATTATACTGATCGAGTTTGACGAGGAAGGTTGGGAGAAGGCTGGAAAGGAGCATAAACACCAGCACGGACTGTTTGTGCTAAATGGCCAGTTTCTGTTCTGTATGTTCTATGTAACTTCTAAATGCTCACTAATTTTATCTTATAAGGAAAATTGAGGCCAATTTCCTTTTAATATGGATTTTCTCATTTGCTTGCTTGTTTGTTTATATATTTTGGCTGGCGCTGTGGATCCGAGCCAATTACTTCTATCCCCCTTTTTCTCTCTTCACTCAGCCCCTCTCTCCTGTTACCTCCCGTTCCTGTTACCTGGTCATGGCATCTTTTGTTTATCCCATCTTGGGTACTTTGCCGCTGCTCCCCACTGCCACCCCCCTCCCCCTGCCCAACCAAAATCCTACCCCACCCTTAACTACTCCTCTGCCACCTTATTCTCTTGCTGCCAGCCCAGGCTTGATTTTTCTTCTTGTGTGAGCCCACAGCTATCTTTTTTGCCTTCTTCAGCATTCTCCAAAGGGCTCATTGAATCACTAATTGCTGCCCCCAGTGAGTAGCAACCCGAACTTCCCCGTACTCCTTTCTTGTTGACTTTTCTGCCCAGCCACCTACTTGGAACTAATCACTAGAGCCTCCTTCCCCTCCCACTCGCCCCACCCTTGACAGCAGACCAACAATCACCACCATTCTCTGTGTTTCCCTCCAGAATGTTTGTTAACTCACAAACAAAGCCAGTGCCATCCACAACCTTGTGGATGATTTTATTGATGATCATGGCTTTGATTGAAACTTGGCTCACTTGCGTGCCAACACCTTGCCCTGCCTACTCAGTTATACTTTCCACCCAAACTGAAATGGTGCCCCTTATCACAAAATCTTGTCTCAACCTCTGGCATCATCATCTCATTTGCACACCTCACTTTGTTCCATCCTTCCTGCTTAAATTCATCACTTTCTATTGCCCCACACCAAGTTTCTCAACGTGGCATCTTCATTCCTTTCTGCACTGAGCAGCAGCTCAGACTTGATGATTTCAGTCTCCATCAATGAGATCACCTCTCATTCTCTACAGTTTCGAAGAATGAGAGGTGATCTCATTGAAACTTACAAAATACTTAAAGGGATAGACAGGGTAGATGCAGCTAAGATGTTTCCCCTGGTTGGGGAGTCTAGAACCAGGGGATACAATTTCAAAATAACTCTTAGGACAGAGATGAGGAGAAATTTCTTTACTCAGAGGGTTATGAATCTTTAGAATTCTCTACCCCAGAGGGCTGTGGAAGTTCGATCATTAAGTATGTTAAAAGCAGAAATTGACAGATTTCTAAATACAAGTGACATAAGGGGATATAAGGATAGTGAGAGGGAAAAGGCATTGAAGTGGAAGATCAGCCATGATCTTATTGAATGGCGGAGCAGGCTCAATTGGCTGAATGGCCTACTCCTGTTCCTATCTCAAATCACCTGCCCTCTCTGCCAATTTCACTGCCCTCCTGTCTTCCCTTAACTTCTCCCTCCAGGTAAACATTCCTACCATATTAAAAACCACCCTTTATTCCTTGCCACCACATCTACTACCATTGTTTTGCTCACAGATGAAACCATCTATAGCCACTTCCTTGCATCACTCGTATCCCCCTACCTCTTTTCAACTCCATTTGCTCCTGTATCTCCTCCTGAAAAAACCTTCCCCCTCAAGTCATTTACGGCACTTTCAAATACCCAACTCTCTAACTTTTCATTCGCCACTATACTTCTGCAATGGTCAGTTTACACAATCACTCACTCACTTCTGCCTTTGATGTCTGGTCCTCAGTAAAGCCATTACACTCTCGCACCCTGATTTTTTTCCCGCTGTTATGACCTCATCCTTGTTCCCTCAAATGCAAAGAATGCAGACTTACAGGTGTCTAATACACATTTGTTTGAACTATCCATTGTCAGATCTGGCTGGACCACATCAAACGCCACTGAGCTTTGCTCTCCTGTTCCAAAACTGTTCACTATTCCAAGATCATCTGAGAATGTAAAGATATCCCCAGGCTTCTTTTCTCCACTACCAAGCGCCATTTAAGCCCTCATCTCCAACAACCTGCTCATTAAGATTGAGACAGTCTGTTCAACTGCCTTTGTCCTTGCCCACCAACTTCCCCCAAGGTATCCTCCCTTCCCTACCTTGAATGCACATCTTTCTTTAGTTTTTCTCTTAACTCCCTGTGTGTTTTCTTCAAGCTCACCTTATCAATGAGGTCCATCACCTGCTTTATTGACCCCAATCCCCTAAACTGCTGACCACTCAACTTTCCTTCCAGGCCCATGTGAGAGCTAGCATTGTAACTGGCTCCCTCACCTCAGGTACTGTCCTCCTCCCTTTTCCGAACTTTTGTCATTGTTCTCCTCAAAAAGCCCACCCTCAACCCCTCTGTTATTGCATTAAGTTAAAAGTGAGTTGGATAGTATAGAAGTATGAATATAAATGTTTACACAGAAAGTTCTTCAAAAAATGATTAGAGCAGATACTTCTAAGTGTGATGGGCCAAATGGCCTCCTCCTATGCTGTTAATTTCTGAGATTCTATGGATTGATAGGTGTAAAAATATTCATGAACTGTTGATCTAAGCTTGTTACTGGGGACAGATTGAAAGGCCAACCAGCAACAGTATTCTACTAATAGCCTGACAACTGAGGGGCTTTTAAAAAATCTATTGAGCAAAACCTACTGTAATTGCACAACTATATGCAAAGCACATATGACCAAAGTACTTAGATTTGGTGCATCTCTTCAAGGGTCTTTGCTACATTGTCCTTTCTTAGTATTCTGCTTTGAGATCAAGATTTTTCATCTTCATGTATCTTATAGGACATTATCGTTATTATGAGTGAGCTGCATATAACCCAATTTCTATTTAGGCCTTTGGCATTTTGGGCTGTATGTAGTTTTTAGATTAAGCTTCTGCTATTTCCATTCTATTCAGGCAGAATATAATAGATATTCTGTCTCAGACCTACTGTATAATACCGAAATTGAAAAGCTCATTTATTTATTTATTCCTCAGGCCCCAGCTGAAGATCGTTTGATGCATTATTTGTTGCTTAGCAGCAATGTGTGTATTAATGTCAGAACAATGGTGCTTATGTGATCCATAAATAATCTGGCCATATCACTCATCTCTTAGCTTGAAAAACAGAAGAGAGGCTGCTATGCAATAGTTAGAAGGGAAGGTTGCCTTTTAAAGTGACTAGGGCATTGATCAGATTTAAACTTTGTGTTAAATATTTGAAAAAACTTATTTTATAAAATGCTGCATTGCACACATGCATTGCAGATCTGTCACTCGGGACTGTAATTGCTGTTTGAGTGGAGCTTCACTATGTTAGACATGAATTTCTATGTCAATGGCACCACCCCCATTCTATCCATTACAAAGAACAAAGAAAATTACAGCACAGGAACAGGCCCTTCGGCCCTCCAAGCCTGCGCCGATCCAGATCCTCTATCTAAACATGTTGCCTATTTTCTAAGGGTCTGTATCTCTTTTCTTACTGCCCATTCATGTATCTGTCTAGATACATCTTAAAAGACGCCATCGTGCCCGCATCTACCACCTCCGCTGGCAACACGTTCCAGGCACCCACCACCCTCTGCGTAAAGAACTTTCCACGCATATCCCCCCTAAACTTTTCCCCTTTCACTTTGAACTCGTGTCCTCTAGTAATCGAATCCCCCACTCTGGGGAAAAAGCCTCTTGCTATCCACCCTGTCTATACCTCTCATGATTTTGTACACCTCAATCAGGTCCCCCCTCAACCTCCGTCTTTCTAATGAAAATAATCCTAATCTACTCAACCTCTCTTCATAGCTAGCGCCCTCCATACCAGGCAACATCCTGGTGAACCTCCTCTGCACCCTCTCCAAAGCATCCACATCCTTTTGGTAATGTGGCGACCAGAACTGCACGCAGTATTCCAAATGTGGCCGAACCAAAGTCATATACAACTGTAACATGACCTGCCAACTCTTGTACTCAATACCCCATCCGATGAAGGAAAGCATGCCGTATGCCTTCTTGACCACTCTATTGACCTGCGTTGCCACCTTCAGGGAACAGTGGACCTGAACGCCCAAATCTCTCTGGACATCAATTTTCCCCAGGACTTTTCCATTTACTGTATAGTTCACTCTTGAATTGGATCTTCCAAAATGCATCACCTCACATTTTCCCTGATTGAACTCCATCTGCCATTTCTCTGCCCAAATCTCCAATCTATCTATATTCTGCTGTATTCTCTGACAGTCCCCTTCACTATCTGCTACTCCACCAATCTTAGTGTCGTCTGCAAACTTGCTAATCAGTCCACCTATACTTTCCTCCAAATCATTAATGTATATCACAAACAACAGTGGTCCCAGCACGGATCCCTGTGGAACACCACTGGTCAAACGTCTCCATTTTGAGAAACTCCCTTCTACTGCTACTCTCTGTCTCCTGTTGCCCAGCCAGTTCTTTATCCATCTAGCTAGTACACCTTGGACCCCATGCGCCTTCACTTTCTCCATCAGCCTGCCATGGGGAACCTTATCAAACGCCTTACTGAAGTCCATGTATATGACATCGACAGCCCTTCCCTCATCAATCAACTTTGTCACTTCCTCAAAGAATTCTATTAAGTTGGTAAGACATGACCTTCCCTGCACAAAACCATGTTGCCTATCACTGATCAGCCCATTTTCTTCCAAATGGGAATAGATCCTATCCCTCAGTATCTTCTCCAGCAGCTTCCCTACCACTGACGTCAGGCTCACCGGTCTATAATTACCTGGATTATCCCTGCTACCCTTCTTAAACAAGGGGACAACATTCGCAATTCTCCAGTCCTCCGGGACCTCACCCGTGTTTAAGGATGCTGCAAAGATATCTGTTAAGGCCCCAGCTATTTCCTCTCTCGCTTCCCTCAGTAACCTGGGATAGATCCCATCCGGACCTGGGGACTTGTCCACCTTAATGCCCTTTAGAATACCCAACACTTCCTCCCTCCTTATGCCGACTTGACCTAGAGTAATCAAACATCTGTTCCTAACCTCAACATCCGTCATGTCCCTCTCCTCGGTACTCGTTTAGAATCTCACCCATTTTCTCTGACTCCAAGCATAACATTCCTCCTTTGTCCTTTAGTGGGCCAATCCTTTCTCTAGTTACCCTCTTTCTCCTTATATATGAATAAAAGGCTTTGGGATTTTCTTTAACCCTGTTTGTTAAAGATATTTCATGACCCCTTTTAGCTATCTTAATTCCTCGTTTCAGATTGGTCCCACATTCCCGATATTCTTTCAAAGCTTCGTCTTTCATCAGCCGCCTAGACCTTATGTATGCTTCCTTTTTCCTCTTAGCTAGTCTCACAATTTCACCTGTCATCCATGGTTCCCTAATCTTGCCATTTCTATCCCTCATTTTCACAGGAACATGTCTCTCCTGCACGCTAATCAACCTCTCTTTAAAAGCCTCCCACATATCACATGTGGATTTACCTTCAAACAGCTGCTCCCAATCTACATTACCCTTCTCAATTCTAATTACTGAATCAATCAGAGTGCAGTGATCAGCTGTAGCCTTGGAAGTTAATTTATAATCATAATCTCATTCCCATATCGAGATGTAAAGGGCCTAATAACGCACTTCTCCTCTGCATTAAACTCGCTTTCCCCAGTTTTGAATATCTTTGGCCAAGGTATAAGGATTCTCCCCTTCCACCACCCCCCTACCCCCCCCCCCCCCCCCACTGTGGTTGATGGTGCCCTCAACTGTGTCTGGCCCATTCCTGCACTTCTGCCCTCACCCCTTCCCCTCCCTCCCAGAATCATGACATGGCTCTCCTTGTCTCCCCACCAGCCTCCACATCCAAAGGATCATCCTTCGCCATTTCCGCCCGCTCCAGTGTGATGCCACCACCAAACGCATCTTCCCCTCTCCTCCCCTGTCACCATTCCGAAGGGATCGTTCCCTCCATGACACCCTGGTCCACTCCTCCATTACCCCCGACATCTCGTCCCCTTCCCACGGCACCTTCCCATACAATCGCAAGAGGTGTAATACCTGCCCTTTTACCTCCTCTCTCCTCACTATCCAAGGCCCCAAACACTCCTTTCAGGTGAAGCAGCGATTTACTTGTACTTCTTTCAATTTAGTATACTGCCACTCCAGGCACTGCTCCACAAACCGCTGACCACCTCCAGGCGCTTACCCATTGTCTCCCGAGACAAGGAGGCCAAAGAAGAAGAATAATAATTCGCTGCTCACAATGCGGTCTGCTCTACGCTGGGGAGACCAAACGCAGATTGGGTGACCGCTTGGCAGAACACCTCCGCTCAGTCCAGAAATATGACCCCGAGCTTCCTGTCGGTTGCCACTTCAACACAGCCACCTGCTTTCATGCCGACATCTCTGTCCTGGACTTGCTACAGTGTTCCATTGAACATCAACGCAAGCTCGAAGAACAGCACCTCATTTACCGATTAGGCACACTCCAACATACCAGACTGAACATTGAGTTCAATAATTTCAAAGCATGACTGGCCCTTTTTTATTTTTATTTTTTGTTTTATTTTAGTTTGTTTCATTATTTTACCATGTGCCTGCTGACTTTTTTTCATGCTTGTGCTTTTGGCTAGGGCTGTTCATTATTCTGTCATTTTACACCCTCTCTGCACTAATGCTTTGTCTTTCACCACACCATTAGCACACTCTTTGCCTTTGCCCCAGTTAATCTGTCTGACCCTCTGTCCTATCAACACTGTCCCTTTTGTTCTCTTTTTTTGCCCCCCACCCCTGCTTTATTTGCTTAAAACCTATTACATTCCTAACCTTTGCCAGTTCTGATGAAAGGTAACTGACCTGAAACATTAACTCTGCTTCTGTCTCTACAGGTGCTGCCAGACCTGCTGTGTATTTCCAGCACTTATTATTTTAATTCAGATTTCCAGCATCTGCAGTAATCTGCTTTTATTATAAGGATCCCAGTTTTTTAAAAACCTGACTAAAATGCCAAATTTCCAAATTGATGTTTTTGGTGATGGTAAACAACAGAAATCATGGGAAAAAGATTAAATATTCTCTCCAAGTGCTCCCTGGTCTTAAATTTGAAAATTAACTCCTACCTGCATGATTGTGACAGGAAAGTAAGTCCAAAGGGTTCATTGTGTTCATATTTGCTTTTCTGGATTAATTATGTGTTTATTACCTTGGTCACTGACACAGCTTTGTCAGATGCAATACAAATCTGTCATATCCCAGTGATGCCTTGTCAATTGAAAACTGCAGATACTTTTACCATGGATTATTCTAATTTTATTATTGCGCATATAAGTTTTGATGCAGAGGTGATAAATGTAACAATTCTAATCACTGGAAACATTGCAAGCCTTATATAGCTGAACGTTTTCAGTTGTAGATACATTCTAAATATAACTACAAGTACAGATGGCAATGGTCCCACTGTTCAGACAATGACTGGTTCTAAAACAAGTAAGAATCTGAAAAAGATGCCGCTCCTGAATTTGCCGATGCCATTTGCAGTCTGGAGGTGGTCTTTTTTCCAAAGAGGGTTGTTGCTCCAGTCTGCCCATATTTGATAAATATTAACATAAAGTTTAGAGTTTAGAGATACAGCACTGAAACAGGCCCTTCGGCCCACCGAGTCTGTGCCGACCATCCACCACCCATTTATACTAATCCTACACTAATCCCATATTCCTATCACATCCCCACCTGTCCCTATATATTTCCCTACCACCTACCTATACTAGGGGCAATTTATAATGGCCAATTAACCTATCAACCTGCAAGTCTTTGGCATGTGGGAGGAAACCA
This sequence comes from Heterodontus francisci, assembly GCF_036365525.1. Classification (NCBI taxonomy): domain Eukaryota; kingdom Metazoa; phylum Chordata; class Chondrichthyes; order Heterodontiformes; family Heterodontidae; genus Heterodontus; species Heterodontus francisci. The sequence goes on along the minus strand of NC_090383.1, from coordinate 66,381,139 downwards.
GAGCACCCGGAGGAAACCCACGCAGACACAGGGAGAACTTGCAAACTCCACACAGGCAGTACCCAGAATCGAACCCGGGTCCCTGGAGCTGTGAGGCTGCGGTGCTAACCACTGCGCCGCCCAAGTATGAGACTTAGTTTGATATCTCTAGCTTTCCAGCAATTTCTGTATTTAAAATACAGTGACACTGGGTGATCTAGAAATTGAGTCTTGTAATGCAGTTCTATTCCAGAACCTGCTTCCAAATTTAGTAAAATAGTGAAATTTGAGTAACGTGTGAAGACATTGTACGATGATTTACAGAAGTCCAAGACAAAGTTCGAAGCCTTTCTGATCTGTGACTCATGCCTTATATTTGATATCCTGACGTCAGCTTTCAAGTTCAACAGTCAAAATGTTAATTTTATCATTTCCTTCAGTGTTTTATCTAAAAATACATGGGAACTTAAACAGAACAATTTCACAGTTTGATGTTGTTTGGAAATTAATATAAATCTGCTTTTATATTGTTGGTCATATCTCTAAGAATTACCAATCTCCCACACTTACACTTGAATAGTGCAGTCGGTCTCCTTACAAACCAGTTGGAAACTGGATGCAGTTTTGCAGTGTCTGCACACAGTCTGTGATTGCCTAACAAGTGTATATGTGCAGAGTACTGACTGGTTTTATGATGTAAATCAGATATGCATCCTTACAGGCTGATATAAAAGCAAAATACTGTGGATGCTGGAAATCTGAAATAAAAACAAAGTGCTGGAAATACTCAGGTTTGGCAGCATCTGTGGAGAGAGAAGCAGAGTTAACTTTTCAGTTTGATGACCTTTCATCAGTTCCGATGAATGTTCTGAAATGCTATCTCTGTTTCTCTCTCCACTGATGCTGCCAGACCTGCTGAGTATTTCCAGTACTCTGTTTTTATTTTACATGCTGATATCCTGGTGTAACTGGCAACTTGCGTTATATAATACTTTAACATAGAAACATATTCCAAACTACTTCACAGATCCCACACTACAAAGGAATCAAAAAGCAATCAGGACAGCACATTTATTGGGCCTAGGTAGATTGGTTGCAGTTGGGAAGACCCAATAAAAAACAGGTTGCCCTGACCTTAAGTCTAGTAAGAATAGGTTGGGGTTACTGTGTGTTTGGAACTAGCAGCATAACACCAATTTAAAGTGACCCATCTTTACAAAACCAGTGGCGATTGGTTGCTGAAGCATTTGACTTTGCTTACTGTTTGGCACTGTTTCGCAGAATTTTTGTTAAGCAAAGGACCAATCAGAAAAAATCTTGACGCTGTCCATAATCATATTAAAGAGGAACAAGTAATGATTTAGTTGCAAACTGAGATTTCTATGTGTGAATATGATTCCTGGGTGTGGAAATAATGAAAAGGCTGGAATCTGAGACTATTTACATTGTTATGACCGAGGCGGGAGGAGTGCACTCTTTATTCCAGTTCCACTTCTCCACAGGTTACAGCAATATTTAAATTTTTTCCTACTTACCGATACGGTCAATCATAGACTCTTTTTATCCCAGAATACAACACACCAACCAGGTTTCTTTAAAAAACAACTAAGTTATCAGTTTATTATAAAGCAAGTCTTAACCAGTAATGAAGCAAAGCATGCACAGATTGAAGTATAACAGTTCCCTTTTACCTTGGCCCTTCACACTCAACCATACATACATACATTGGTTAACCAGAAAAATAAAAAGGATTTTGGTTTTAAAGCTTTGTTACAAAAAAAGGGGCAAAAACACTTGGGCTGAATACTTGCTCATTCTTGAAGAAAAAAAATAGAAGATATGGAAAGATGTCCTTTATTTTGGGATTTGGCATCCCAAATGCGTATTGACGGCAGTCACTGGGATCTTCCTAAAACAGTTCTTTCCAGGCGATTTTGAAGATCAGTTTGGGTAGGCTTTCCAAGAAATGCAGCTACAGAGGCTTCAGATAGGCCTTACAGCAGAAATGCGACAACGGGGTTTCAGTTCCCAGACATTCGATATGCAGGGTTTCTCCAAATACAGGAGGAAAGAGGAGACTGACACACTGTGGACACACAGGGTTTCTTTCAGAGGGAGAGAAAGAGATGAGCTGGGTTTTCTTGGCAGGCAAAAAACCAACTGTCAATTCAAAGGGAAACCAAAAACATTCCAGAAGTCAAGCTTCCTGACCTCGATAAATCTTGACCTGTCACTTTTTTGTAAACATCTCCCCAAGTCAGAACAACAAGCTCCTTGATGGTATTTTATCTGAAAACAGGTGCCTTCCAGCAAGGGCTTGTTTACAAGCCAAGTCCAGGAATCCTTCTGGTGACCTCTTTATTTAAACAACACAAAGTTCAGCATCTCTTCAAGCTTCCTGATGTATCAATGTCCATAATTCAACTATAAGTTCTTAAAACATATTTTACAAAAATTAGAAGCACTCTCATAACAACATGTATGACGTATCCAGTATTGTTGGAGCTGACAGCAGAATTCTTTTTCAGAGTAAACTAGGAAAAGATACCTGTTTACTGCAGGTCTGCTTACCATGTGATAGGCAACAGTGCATAGAAGCCAGATTTAAGGTTCTTTGGCTACTGCTCATAACAAATGCCAAACAATATCTTGTTTACAGTACTTGAATTCTGCTGCTTTGAAAAGAGCTTTGTGAATGGTGCATTTTGTAGTGTCTGCATTCGCTTAAAAAATTACACTCTTTGCAGGTAGATTTAAAAGTGTCCAGGGGTTCAAAATTTGACATCACGTTCCATGCAGTATCAGACTGAAGCAATGTTAAGACTCACTCAAGGGAGTCTGAATTTGCTTTGAGATTCAGTTGCTAGCTATTTCACACAAAACTGGGTAAATGCTCTTTTTTTTAGAAGGAAACGTTCTGTTGTAAATTTTCTTGCGATGTACAGAATTCAAGCAGCATATTTACATTCAAAGGTTCATGACATTTCGGAAGGACAGGAAACTAGCAAAAGGTGGAAGGGTAGCTCTGTTAATTAAGGATGACAGTACAATAGAGAGAGGTGACCTTGTTCTAAAAATCAAGACGTAGAATCAGTTTGAGTAGAGATAAGAAATAGTAAAAGTAGGAAGTCACTTATGGGAGTAGTTTATAGGCCCCTAATAGTAACCTGTCTCTAGATGCAGAAATCAACAAGCGCATGGGAAAGGCTTCCACTGCTATGTCCAGACTGGCCAAGAGAGTGTGGGAAAATGGCGCACTGACACGGAACACAAAAGTCCGAGTGTATCAAGCCCGTGTCCTCAGTACCTTGCTCTATGGCAGCGAGGCCTGGACAACGTATGTCAGCCAAGAGCGACGTCTCAATTCATTCCATCTTCGCTGCCTCCGGAGAATACTTAGCATCAGGTGGCAGGACCATATCTCCAACACAGAAGTCCTCGAGGCGGCCAACATCCCCAGCTTATACACCCTACTGACTCAGCGGCGCTTGAGATGGCTTGGCCATGTGAGCCACATGGAAGATGGTGGGATCCCCAAAGACACATTGTACAGCGAGCTCGCCACTGGTATCGGACCCACTGGCCATCCATGTCTCCGCTTTAAAGACGTCTGCAAACGCGACATGAAGTCCTGTGACATTGATCACAAGTCGTGGGAGTCAGTTGCCAGCGTTCGCCAAAGCTGGCGGGCAGCCATAAAGGCGGGGCTAAAGTGTGGCGAGTCGAAGAGACTTATTAGTTGGCAGGAAAAAAGACAGAGGCGCAAGGGGAGAGCCAACTGTGTAACAGCCCCGACAAACAAATTTTTCTGCAGCACCTGTGGAAGAGCCTGTCACTCTAGAATTGGCCTTTATAGCCACTCCAGGCGCTGCTCCACACACCACTGACCACCTCCAGGCGCTTACCCATTGTCTCTCGAGATAAGGAGGCCAAAGAAGAATAGTAACCACACTGTAGGACGGGGTATACAGGAAGAAATAATGGGGGCTTGTGAGAAAGGTATGTCGATAATCATGAGTGATTTTAATCGACATATATATTGGATGAGTCAGATTGGCAAAGGTAGCCTGGATGATGAGTTCATAGTGTTTTCAGGACGGCTTCTTAGAGCAACATGTTATAGAGTCAACCAGAGAGCAGGCTATTCTCGATCTGGTAATGTATAACGTGACAGGATTAGTTAATGACCTCATAGTAGAGGCGCCCCTAGGTATCAATAATCCCAACATGAATTTCGCATTCAGTTTGAGGGTGAGAAGAGTGGATCTAAGTCCAGTGTTTTAAACTTAAATAAGGGTAATTATGAGGGTTTGAAGACAGAGCTGGCTGAAGTAAACTGGGAAATTAGGTTAAGGGATAGGTCAGTAGAGATGCAGTTGCAGACATTTAAGGAGATATTTCATAACAGTGAGCAAAGATATGTTCCAATGAGAAAGAAAGACTCCAGGGCATTGACGCACCATCCATGGCTAACTAAGGAAGTTGAAGGTAGTATCAAATCAAAAGAAAAAAGCGTACAATTCAGTGATTAAACAATATTAAAAAAAGCAAAGAATGACCAAACGAATAATGAGAAAGAAATTAGCCTTGGAGAGAAAGCTAGCTAGAAATATAAAAATGGATAGTAAGAGTTTCTGCAGGTATTTAAAAAGGAAAAGAGTAAGTAAAGTGAGAGTTGGTCCTCCAGAGAGTGAGTGGTCTGCACTGAGTGCTGATGGAGGGCACAGAGTGTGAAGAAGGGAGTTTGGGAAGTGAGGGGATTTTAAGGGTTAACCGCTGTAAAGTCTAGTTTGTGTTTTGTTTACATTTTGCAATAAACTGAAACTACTGTTTAAGTTGAGAGGCAAGTTAAGTTTCTTACAGTTTTAAACCAGGATTGTACAAGCTCTGAGTAGCTGCAGCTAGTTAATTAGGTAACTAGCTTAAACTGGTTTCTGAGCTCTAGCAAAGCTGACACATCATTGTTTTCAGAGAGTATAAATTCAGTGTTGCTTGTCTGTATTGAGTGCTGCTGGAGGGCACAGAGTGAAGAAGGGAGGTTGGTAAGTGAGGGAGTTTGGATAGGAGGGGAACTATAAATTAATGAAGAAAAAATAAACTAAATTAATACCAAGATGGCAGGACAGGTGATGTGTCACGGCTGCAGCATGTGGGAGCTCCTGGATGCCATAGCAATCTATGGCAACCACATATGTAGTAAGTGTCTGTGGCTTGAGGAACTTTGCCTCAAAGTCATTGAGCTGGAGGCCGAGCTGCAGATACTGCGATGCATCAGGGAGGGGGAAAGTTATCTAGACACTTTGTTCCAGAAGGCAGTCACACCCCTTAGAATAGGGTCGTCTGTTTTGCTCAGTAGTCAGGGACAGGAGGATGTGACTACGAGTCAGGCAGGTAAGGGGATCGAGAAGGTGGGAGTGGAGGAACCTCAGCCCTCGCCATTGAGCAACAAGTTTGAGGTTCTTGTGGTTTGTATGGACAAGAGCAAGGGCTGTAGTGTGGATGAGCAGACTGACCATGGGACAGGAAGCCGTTCAAGTGGGGGGGAGCAAAAAGGAAAGTAGTGTTAATTGGGGACAGCATAGTGAGGGGGATTGACTCTGTTCTCTACAGCAAAGAGCGAGAGTCCAGAAGGTTGTGTTGCATGTCCAGTGCCAGGGTTTGGGACATCTGCTCATAGCTGGAGAGGAACTTGCAATGGAAGGGGGAGGATCCAGTCGTCATGGTCCACGTAGGTACCAACGACATAGGCATGACAAAGAAAGAGGTTCTGCATAGTCAGTATGAGGAGCTAGACACCAAATTAAGAAGCAGAACCTCAAATATAATCATCTCTGGATTATTTCCTGAGCCACATGCAAATTGGAGTAGGGCAAATAAGATTAGATAAATGAATGCACGCCTCAAAGACTGATGTGGTAGAGTAGGTTCTGGTTCGTGGGGCACAGGCAGCAGCACTGGGGAAAGTGGGGGCTGTACCGTTGGGACGATCTATACCTGAACCATGCTGGGACCAGTGATTTGGCAAGCCGCATAACTCAGGAAGTAGAGAGGGTTTTAAACTAAATAGTGGGGGCAAAGGATCAAATTTGGGAAGATGTGGTAAATCAAAAAGAAGAGACAAGGCAAGAGAGAAAGGTATTAATATGGGAATAGATAAACAGACCGTGACAGGTAGGGACTGTGAGTACAAATCTAAGAGTAAATCAGCAGACAAGGCTAGAGGTTACAAAAATAATAAAAGGACGAAACTAAAGGTGCTGTATCTGAATGCACATAGCATTCGAAACAAATAAGTATGAACTTATAGCTGTAACAGAGACAGGGCTACAGGATGACATGGGTTGGGAACTGAATACGAAGGCTATATGACATTTAGGAAGGACAGGAAGCTAGGAAAAGGTGGAGGAGTGGCCCTGTTAATTAATGATGGTATTAGCACAATAGAGAGGGATGACCTAAGTTTAGGAAACCAGGATGTAGAAGTGATTTGGGTCAAGATGAGAAATGATAAATGCAAGAAGTCACTTGGGAATGATGTACAGGCCCCCTAACAGTAATCACACCATAGGAGGGAGTATAAAGGAAGAAATAATGGGTGCTTGTTAGAAAGATACGACGATAATCATGGGGGATTTTAATCTACATATAGACAGGAAAAATCAGATGGGCAAAGAAAATCAGGAGTTCATAGAATGTTTTCAGGATAGTTTCTTGAAACAGCACATTCTGGAGCCAACCAGAGAGCAGGCTATACTAGACCTGGTATTGTGCAATGAAATAGGATTAATTAATGACCTGATAGTGAAGGCGCCCCTCGGCAGCAGCGATCATAATATGATTGAATTTTACATTCAGTTTGAGGGAGAGAAGAGTGGCTCTAACACTAGTATTTTAAACTTAAATAAGGGCAATGATGAGGGCATGAAAGCAGAGCTAACTAAAGTGAACTGGCAAAGTAGGTTAAGGGATATGTCAACAGAGATGCAGTGGCAGACATTTAAGGTAATATTTCAGAAGACACAGAATAGATACATTCCAACGAGAAAGAAAAATTCTAAGAGGTGGACCCACCATCCGTGGTTAACTAAAAAATTTAAATATAGCATCAAACTTAAAGAAAAAACATAGCACAAAGAGGAGTGGCAGGTCAGAAGATTGGACAGAATATAAAGAGCAGCAAAAAACGACTAAAAGATTAATAAGGAGGGAAAAATTAAGAGTATGAGAGCAAGCTGGCGAGAAATGTAAAAACAGATAGTAAGAGTTTCTATAGATATTTAAAAAAAGAAAAGTTAACTGAGCGTTGGTCCTATAGAAATTGAGTCTGGGGAATTAATAATGGAAAATAAGGAGATGGAATATGAATTGAACAGGTATTTTACATTGGTCTTCACCATAGAGATACAAGTAACATCCCAGAAATAGCTGTAAATCAGGAAATGGAAGGGAGGGAGGAACTCAAGAAAATTACAATCACGAGTGTCACAGAACTGTTTCCTTTTTCTCTCCTTGGATTAAAATAGTGTACCTTTAAGACAGGAAGAGAAGCTTTTGGATTTCTGAGGCACAGTGTGCCAGTTGCATTTTGTTACCTAAGTGACAGCAGGAGAGAGGGGTCACATGGTCTGTTTCAATTTGACTGTGTGTAAAACTGGCAAAAAATGGCTGAAACCAGTTTTGAGAGACTGACCAGCGAAGTGTGCTACTGAAGAGCTGTCTGTTTTCTCTCAGCAAAAATTCTACAAGGAGCTACAAGCTAAGTTATTTGCCTAAGGAAGAAATAACCCTTTGAAGAGACCTTTTGTATTACTGAAGTAAAGTTTTGACTGAGAGACTGTTGGTTTTTTAAAAATTCAAGTTGACCTATTGCTGTGCTCATCGTTGAAAGAACTGTTTGATGCCTGCTGCAGCTGAAGCTTTTTCAATGCCTATTAAGAACAGACTATTTCATCAAATCCGCGTGGAGACTTCGAATAGCATTTGATTATTTTCAGAGAATATCTCACCCATCAGGAATGTAACCCACAAAGACTTACTTATTTATTTATTCTTAAACAGCTAATTTAAAAAAAACACCATTTTTAAAACCTGTTCGATTTGAATGTGTGTATGGGGGAGAAAGGCCTTTAGACATAGGTTTATCTTAATAGTGTTTAAGATTTAGTGTTTAATAAATAGTTAATTTGTTCTTGTCTAAAGCTATCTGGTTTGGCCTGTTTTATTCTGGGGGTTACTAGCATTTTAATTAGACTGTTTTTTTGATTGGATAGGAAAACTTTAATATGCTGTGACCTATGGAGTGATGGGACTGAATTGACGGTGCATTGCTCCCAGTCGTAACACCAGGGAAGTGGTACTGAGCAAATTGTTGGAGTTGCGGGCTGCCAAGTCCCCAGGTCCTGATGGACTTCATTCTAGGGACTTAAAAGAAGTGGCTAGTGAGATAGTTGATGTGTTGGTTTTAATTTCCCAAAATTCCCTAGATTCGGGGAAAGTTCCAGTAGATTGGAAAATGGCTACTGTAATCAAAAAGGAAAAGGCAAAAAGCAGGAAACTACAGGCCAGTTAGCTTAACATCTGTCATTGGGAAGATGTTAGAGTCAGAGTTTTACAGCACAGAAACAGGCCCTTCAGCCCAACGCGCCTGCGCCGACCATCAAGCAGCCGTCCAATCTAATCCCACTTTCCCGCACTTGGCCCGTAGCCTTGTATGCTATGGTGTTTCAAGTGCTCATCTAAATACTACTTAAATGTTGTGAGTGTTCCTGCCTCTACCACCCCTTCAGGCAATGTGTTCCAGATTAAAGGCCTGCTCAGGTCGGGAAAAAGAACCCAACTGATCCACAGCAGACCCGACCCAGCCCGAGCCCGACCCGACCATCCCTTTACTTGCCTTCGGACTAGGAATCTCCACGAAGCTGCAGCGCATGCGTGATGACGTCATAGTGACATCACTCACTCACTGCGCAGACTCAGTTTCATCCCGGATTCCCAGCTCAGCTAAGTTTCTAATTTTTAATACTTACCGGCAGAGCACTTACCGTGTGTGTCTGGCCCCACCCGACCCGAGCACGAACCGGACTTGACCCGACCTGAGCCCAAAAGCCGGGCCCGACCCAACCCGAACCCGACACATGTCGTTGGGTCCCATCGGGTTTGGGTCGGGTAGCAGGCCTTTATTCCAGATTCCAACCACCCTCTGGGTGAAAACATTTTTCCTCAACATTCCTCCAAACCTCCTGCCCTTTACTTTAAATCTATGTCCCCTGGTTATTGACCCCTCCGCTAAGGGAAAAAGTTCCTTCCTATCTATCCTATCAATGCCCCTCATAATTTTGTATACTTCAATCAGGTTCCCCCTCAGTCTTCTCCGCTCTAAGGAAAACAACCTCAGCCTATCCAGTCTCTCTTCATAATGCTCCAGCCCAGGCAACATCCTGGTGAATCTCCTCTGCACCCTCTCCAGTGCAATCACATCCTTTCTATAGTGTGGTGACCAGAACTGTACACAGTATTCCAGCTGTGGCCCAACCAGTGTTTTATACAGCTCTAACATAACCTCCCTGTTGTTATATTCTATGTTCAAAGCTATTATTAAAGATGTTATAGCAGGGCACTTAGAAAATTCAAGGTAATCAGGCAGAGTCAATATGGTTTTGTGAAAGGGAAATTGTTTAACCAATTTATTGGAGTTCTTTGAAGAAGTAACGTGCTGCGGATAAAGGGGAACCGGTGAATGTACTGCACTTAGACTTCCAGAAGGCATTTGATAAGGTGCTGTATCAAAGGTTATTGTGGAAAATAAAAGCTCATGGTGTCGGGGGTAACATATCGGCATGGATAGAAGACTAGCCAGCTAACAGGAAACGGGGAGTAGGCATAAATGGGTCATTTTCTGGTTGGCAAGATGTAACGAGTAGTGTGCCACAAAGATCAGATACTAACCTTTTGCGATTCATGCATCTTTGTGTCATCAGCAAATCTAGCAACCATACCTTTGATCCCTTCATCTAAGTCATTTATATGCAGGTTAATATGCAGGTACAGCAAGTAATTAGGAAAGCTAATAGAGTGTTATCATTTATTGCGAGGGGAATTGAACACAAAAGTAGGGAGGTTATGTTTCAGTTATACAGGGCATTGGGGAGACCACATTTGGAGTACTGCATACAGTATTAGATTTCAAGAAGGCATTTGACAAAGTGCTGCATCAAAGGTTACTAAACAAAATAAGAGCCCATGGTATAGGGGGGAATATATTAGCATGGATAGAGGATAGTTTAGCTAACAGGAAACGGAGAGTAGGCATAAATGGGTTGTTTCTGGGTTGACCAGCTGTAACTAGAGGATTGCCACAGGGATCAGTGCTGGGACCTCAACTATTTCATCGTCATTGATACAGATTGTAAGGACAGAATGTACGGTTGCTAAATTTGCTGATGACACCAGGATAAGTAGGAGAGTAAGTTGTGAAGAGGACCTAAGGAGTCTGCAAAGGGATATAGATAGGTTAAGTGAGTGGGCAAAGATTTGGCAGATGGAGTATAATGTGGGAAAGTGTGAACCTGTCCACTTTGGCTGGAAGAATAGAAAAGCAATATATTTAAATGAGAGAGATTGCAGAACTCTGAGATGCAGAGGTGTCTTAGTACACGAAACACAAAAAGTTAGTATGCAGGTACAGCAAGTAATTAAGAAGGCAAATGGAATGTTATTTATTGCAAGGGGAATGAAATATAGAAGTAGAGATGTTTTGCTACAGTTGTACAGGACATTGATGAGACCACATCTAGAGTATTGTGCAGTTTTGATCTCCTTACTTCAGAAAGGGTATAATTGCATTGGAAGCAATTCAGAGAAGGTTCATGCGACTGATTCCTGGGATGATAGGGTTATCTTATGAGGAAAGATTGGACAGGTTGGGTCTGTATTCACTGGAGTTTAAAAGGTTGAGAGATGATCTGATTGAAACATACAAGATCCTGAGGGGACCTGACAGGGTGGACGTGGAGAGGATGTTTCCCCTTGTAGGAGAGACTAAAACTGGGGGGCACAGTTTAAAAATAAGGTGTCTCCCATTTAGGACAGAGATGAGGAGAAACTTTTTCTCCTGAGGGTTGTAAGTCTATGGAACTCTCTTCCCCGGAGAGAGTAGTGGAGGCAGGGTCATTGAATGTTTTTAAGGCAGAGGTAGACAGATTCTTGACAAACAAGGGAGTCAAAGAGTATCGGGGTTGACAGGAGTTGACTCCACAAACCGATCAGCCATGATCTTATGGAATGGCGGAGTAGGTTTGAGGGGCCAAATGGCCTCCTCCTGCTCCACGTTCGTATGTTCATATTTAATAACTGAATAATTAAACAGATTTAAAATGTTAATAGAACTTGCAAGGGTAAGAATCTGATGAATGAATTGGCACTGTATGTAGACTACGAAATGTCAAAGGTGCAAGTCTTCTCTTGATAGAGTCCATAGAGAGATACAGCACTGAAACAGGCCCTTCGGCCCACCGAGTCTGTGCCGACCATCAACCACCCATTTATACTAATCCTACATTAATCCCGTATTCCCTACCACATGCTGCGGTGCTAACCACTGCACCACTATGCCGCCCATTTAAGCCTCACAGCTCCAGCGACCCGGGTTCGGTTCTGGTTACTGCCTGTGCAGAGTTTGCAAGTTCTCCCTGTGACCGCGTGGGTTTCCACCGGGTGCTCCGGTTTCCTCCCACAGCTAAAGACTTGCAGGTTGAAGGGTAAATTGGCCATTGTAAATTGCCCCTAGTGTAGGTAGGTGGTAGCAGAATTGAGGGAAGGTGGGAATGTGGTAGGGAATATGGGATTAATGTAGGTTAGTATAAATGGGTGGTTGATGGTCGGCACAGACTCGGTGGGCCAAAGGGCCTGTTTCAGTGCTGTATCTCTCTATGACTCTATACCTCATTGTCACTTGATAGAGACCTAAATGAATTTGGAAGAAGGATAAAACAAAGTATTTTCTGTGGCAGTCCTAGACATCTTGCCATCATCAGAATAATCTTCTTTGAAAACCTTAATCTAATCTGCATTTTAGAAACTTCAAAATGTTATAAAATTACTGTGAATTTCAGGTAAGAAATAGCTCCTAATGTATACAAATCATGATAGAATGCCATGAAACAATCTCTTAGCCTGGAACCATACTCAATTAGTGCAGGACTTGCAATACTGTAGTTAAATATAAACAAATACAGAGCCACTTTCTATCGTATAACTGGAGCATATTGGAGCTTTCTATCAAAATTCAGAGGCCAGGCTATAATAGCAGACCTTCATTGGCCATGCAGATGTTTAGACCTGGGCATTTTCAAAGTATTGTTTAAAGTTTAAACTCAGTTGTAGATTAGTGTTATTTGAACTCTCCTGGAGTTACTTAATTTCTAACTTTAAAGCCAAATGCTCCCTCAAAATGCTGAACATTGGATAAACCACTTGTTTTGTTTGTTTTCATTTTACAGACGAGCGTGAAGCTGTTCAAAAGAAGACGTTCACAAAATGGGTAAACTCACACTTGGCACGAGTGTCTTGCAGAATCACAGATTTGTACACAGACCTACGCGATGGCCGGATGCTGATCAAACTACTCGAGGTGTTGTCAGGAGAAAGACTTGTAAGTATTTAATTGACAGAAGGATGCACGGCCAGCAATATTCCCTTGATAAAAATGCTATCAATTACTTTCTTATACAAACATGTGACTATGAAAGGCTTTGTTCAGGTAGCAGTTCTTGGTATGCTTATTAAATTAACCAAAAATGTACATAAACTGCCACTTCAGTTGTAACTATTTGAGAACTGAAGCATGCCTTTGATCTCAGAGAAGCAGTTGTTCTTTGGGCTGAAAGCAATATAATTAGTTATTAAAGATCATTATAATTAGTTAAAACATGAAATCGTTCTTTGTTTTAATTTGGTTTTTTTAAAATTAATCTTTCTTAGCTATGTAGAAGGGCCTAGTACCATCATTTTATTTTTGCTAGCAAGAAAATAATGTATGCAAACTCTTGGCATAGTCATTGCTGAGTTCTGGGGCTGAATTTTCAAAATGGGGTCAGGGATCCAATGCCCAGATAATTTCCGGGTTCCAGTCCCGCATCTCAGCTGCGTCGCTAATGTGACGGGATCTTTAAATGTTGATGTCCGACTTGGGCAGAAGGCAAGATTGGTGCCCAATGAGTGGCGCCGAGCTGCCTGCTCAGTGCAAGTGGCAAAGGCAGGCAGTTCCTTAGAGGGTCAGCAGAATAAAGAGATGAAGCAGTGCTGCCAAAAAAAAAATCCTATGCTTCACCCGATGCAAAATCCCCATGGACCCGAAACATTTCATCTTCCAACGATAAAGTTTGGCCTCTGCCTGCTGTGAGCCCGACAACTGTGCACTAGACTGTTGGGGCTCATGGGAATCCCAGTTGAAAATTACAGTGTGGAAACCCCACGCCCCCCTGCCCCCTTAACGAGCTCCTCCATGAACTAAATTGGCCCTTAATTGGAGGCGAGCGAGTTAGCTGTTGTGTTCCAGAGATGACCTCCAGGACTGCGACTTTCAAATCGCGTCTGCACCCGGTCCCAATCCCACTGACATGTGAAAATCTGGCCCCTTGGGTCATGTCTTATATCTGTGTAAGTTAAGAAAGTAATAAATTGAGATTTGACATTAATTAGACTAAATTCTGTGTAGAGCAGTGGAATTAGAGATTTTAGCTGTTTCAGAATCCCACTGAAATCTTAAGTATGCACTTGATTGAAAGAGATTTTAAATACTCCAACTGCATAAAAAAATTCTAAATGACTTTGTTGTACTACCATTTAAGGCCGTTACTGTTTTTTAATTGTCTTCTGTTTCTGATTTTAACAGTTTAATTTTAAGACTTAGATGAAGCTTTCATTGTCTAGGTGCCAATTTCTACTGATATTTCAACCATTGTGAAATTAAGGTAGTGTATACAAAAACAGGAGGCTCCTAAGGAACAGATACTGTTCCTTGGCATTGCACAACAGTTACAGTGGGGGTGAAAACCTCTGATTCATGAGGGAACTGTTTTGTCATCCTGGAGACAATGCAGTTTAAACACTGCTTTTTTTGAATATGCTCAAGAATGTTTGTTGCAATAGCATGCTTACTGTCGATTAAAGATTAGTCTGATCATTAATCACCTGTGTAACTCGGAAGTTGTGGTTTCTACAACTGTTCCCACAGTTAGGAAATTTAAATGGGTATCAGTTTCTTAAGGTACAGTCTCCTATGATCTGAAAAACATTCTTGTGTTTTCTTGCCCAGTATTTGGATGAAGTTAGGGGGTGGCCTTGAAAGTGTATTATTACCCGACTGTCCACTCCTTGCTCTCAGTCACACTGTAAACTGTAAAATGGGTAGTTTTCACTGGGCTAAATTATCAAGAGTGCAAGGTAATTGATTAAATCCTATGGGCTTATTTTTTCGTAAGAACACCAGTGCCTTTTCCAAATGGTTATGTCATGTGATGCACATATGCGATTTAAAAAAAACTGTGGAATTTTGCTTTTCTTCACAAAGTGCCGTAGGGGCTTTAACAATCACCTGAACGTCTGGAGGAAGCAGACCATCACATCAAAGGCTGTCCGGAATACAAAACTCTCTCAGTACTACATTGGAGTATCAGCATAATTTATGCACTCAAGCTCTAGTGTGGAGTTTGAACAGCCATCTAACTGAGAGGTTCCATTGCTATAAGCTGAGTCAATTTGAAATGGCCAGTGTTAAATCCTGCTTTGAAAATGGAGGCAGATTAGGATTTAACCAACTGCTGTTCAGTAACGGTATCCTGTATATGCTATCTGTGTGCTGATTGAATTGTTTTTATATTAAGTTCAGTGGGGTGCTGAGCTCCTGATACATGGGTCTCAAGCAGTCAGCAGTAATCCCAACTTGTTGGATTCACTAAGACTCGTAGCCATTGAGACTAACTTTTTACTCAATCAGCCAGCTGCCAATCTTAATGAATCCAGCTAGTTTACCTAAAGATTACTGCTGGCTGCGGAAGACCAGATCATCATGGGCTGGCACCCCACCAGATCCAGTATGAACGCAGGTTTAAATTTGTTATTGTTGACTTCTTTAAGAATCTTTTTACCATTGAAACAGAAGGTTGTAGCATGTTTCTGAGCTGTAACCTGATGAAGTTATGATGATGGAAGTTAAATTTAAACAGTATTTGAATCCAAAGGAAATATTTCAAGCTGTGACTGTAATCTCAACATGCTTTGCATATTATATACAATAAGATATAAAAGAAATTGCCTAATCAGATCCAATCTTTTGCTCTGTTGACTGGTTTTATTTGGAGAATTTTGCAATTTTCAAAATGAAAAATATTAGTCCTAAAAAAGAGCATAATTCCCATTTCAGGCCACCACCATCATTATCAAGTATTTCCATGTTGGGTACAATGCAGGTTAGATTTAGTGTCAGCTTTAATCAAATGTGAATGGAGCGGTAAGATTGTCCAAGCACTTCACATGCATTCTCAGTCAAGCTATAACAGGTCAAGAGGAAACACTTTCTGGCAAAAGTCATTGGTCCCAATATATGAGGGGAGGGAGCGTGTCAGCAGCTGTGAAACCCAGAAATACTACGGAGTTGGAGGTCCTGCTGAATTTAACAGCAGGATTTCATTGGAATTTTTTAATTCTGTTTTCCACCAGACAGCTGGACAGATTGTGAGGCTGACCAGCTAACAGGCCAGAAAGCCTGCTTGTAGAAGCCAGCAGCTGGGGTCAGACCTTGGCAATCAAAAAGATTGAGAGTCGGTGGTAAGGGAGGGGGTGGCTTGCAGCACAGGAGGGAGGAGCGATCGCACTGGGGTTGGGGGGTTGCAGGTGTCAAACGATCGAGGTGGCGGGGGGGAATGGCAGAAGAAACAGTGGCAGGTTTGCTTAAGGGGCTGGTGGAACACTCCATCTCCTCCTCGCCCACAAGCAATACTGGAAAAGCACTTGTACCTGCTGGATCCAGCAGTTATCACCTCCCTTCAACTGCTGGGTTCCCAAGCCCTGGGAAACCTGGCTCGCCAATGTTAAGTTTAAATGGCTGCCAACAGAGGAGCAGGAGTAAGCCATTCGACCCTTCAAGTCTGCTCTGCCATTCAATAAGATCATGGTTGATCTGATTCCGGTCTCATCTCCACTTTCCTGTCTGCCCCCCATAACCCTTGACTCCTTTGTTTATCAAAAATCTATCTAACTCAGCCTTGAATAAATTCAATGACCCGTCTCTACTGCTTTCTGGGGAAGAGAATTCCAGACTAACGACCCACTGAGTGAAAAAAATTCTCCTCATCTCCATCTTAAAAGGGAGACCTTTTAATTTTAAACTGTGTCCCATAGTTCTAGCCACCCCACAAGAGAAAACATCTTCCTGTCATGTCCCCTCAGGATCTTGTATGTTTCCATAAGATTACCTTTCATTCTTCTAAACTCCAATGGGTAAAGGCCCAACCTGTTCAGCCTTTCTTCATAAGATAAGTCCTTCATCCCAGGAATGAGTTGAGTGAATCTTCTCTGAACTGCCTCTAATACAGTTATATCCCTTTTCAAATAGAGACCAAAACTGTACACGGTATTCCAGATGTGGTCTCACCAAGGACCTCTGTAGCTACAGTAAAACTTACATACTTTTATATTCTATTCCCCTTGCAATAAAGGCCAACATTCTATTTGCCTTCCTAACCACTTGCTGTACCTACATACTAACTTTTTGTGATTCATGTACCAGGACACCCAGATCCCTCTGCAGCATCGAGTTCTGCAATCTCTCTCCATTTAAATAGTATACTGTAACAACCAAGGGGGCAGCAATGCTCTTGTCAATTCAGTCCCATCACTCCATAGGTTGCAGCGTATTATTAAAGTTTTCCCACCTAACCGGAAAACAGCCGAATTTAACACTTTATTAACCCCTGGAATAAAAGAAAATACACCAAACCAGGTATCTTTAGACAACAACAAATTAACTATTTATTAATAAACTAAATCTTAAACACTATGAAAATAAACCTATGTCTAAAGACCTTATAACTTATTTTAACCTAACTCCCCTGTTCACACACTTAGACTCAAAAATCAACGGTTAACCATTTTTTTAAAATGCGGTTTTAAAAATTATCTATTTCTTAATAAATAAATAACTGGGTGATAAGTCTTTGTGGGTTACGTTCCTGATGGGTGAGGTATCCAAGCTTAAAAATAATCAAATGCCACTCGAAGTCTCCATGCTGATTTGTTGAAACAGTCCTTCAATAGATAGGTATTCAAAACACTTCAGCTGCAGCAGGCGTCAAACAGTTATTTAAACAAGGAATATAGCAGTGGGTCCACTCAGATTTTAAAACTGACAGTAAAGTTTCGACTGAGAGACTGAATTCCAGAAAACACAGTCGGTCAAGAGATATTCAATCTTGAAGCAAAGACTTCTTGGATTGGAAGTAAAGAAAAGGAATTTTGCTACCTCCAGCAATACAAATGATCTCTTCAAAGGGTTTTTTCCTCCTTAGGCAATTAACATGGCCTGTAGCTCATTGTAGATTTCTGCTGAGAGAAATAGACAGCTCCTTCCTCCAGTAAGCATGCTTCACTGGTGTCTCTCAAAACTGCTTTTAGCTGGTTTTACATACTGTTAAATTAAAACATTACACCATATGGCCCCCTCACTCTTTTGTTCCCTAGGTAACAAGTGCAGCTGTGGCACACGGTTCTCAGAAACCTAAAACTTCTCTCTCTGTCTTAAAGGTACACTACTTTTAACAGAGGAGAAAAAAAGTAGTTATGTGACAATACTGCTTTTCTATCCTTCCTGCCAAAGTGGAAAAGTTCACATTTTCCCACATTATACTCCATCTGCCAAATTTTTGCCCACTCACTTAACCTATCTGTATTCCTTTGTAGACTCTTTGCCGCCTCTTGACAACATCCTTTCTTACTTATCTTGGTGTGATTGGCAAATTTAGCTACCATACATTCGATCCCTTCATCCAAGTCATTTATATAGATTGCAAATAGTGGAGGCCAGCACCCGATCCCTGTAGCACTCCACTAGTTACACCCTGCCAACCGAAAAAGACCCATTTATCCCTACTCTCTGCTTCCTGCTGGCTAACCAGTCCTTTATCCGTGCTAATATATTACCTCCTACACAAAGCGCTCTTATTTTGTGTAATAACCTCTCGTGGCCTTTTGGAAATCCAAATACACCACATCTACAGGTTCCCCTTTTTTCCATCGCGTCGGCGATATCATTGTTTTTCCCCGACAATATGTACAGTTTTCAAATGATAAGGCTGTAACAACAAACTCCATCTAAATATTCTAGCATTTCGACTTTTTAATTTTTCCACAAACGTTAATGGGTTATGGTTAGTGTATATTAGTGTTTTTTTTATAGTCTTGGTGGACATATACTTCAAAATGTTTGAGAGCCAGCAAAAGTCCTAATGTTTCTTCCACAGTGGAATACTTTTTTTGATGGCAATTTAGTTTTCTTGAAAAGTACCCTACTGGCTTCAATATGCCCGATTCGTCATCCTGCAATAGGACTGCACCAAACCCCGGGTAGCTCGCATCGATCACTATTTTAAAGGGTTTAGCAAAATTTGGAGCAGCCAAAACTGGTTCATTAGTTAAAATTACCTTTAGCTTTTCAAAAGCTACCTGGCATTCATCTACTTTGTTTTTCTTTTTTTGTAGCAAATCGGTTAATGGAGCAGCCACAGTACTAAAATTCCTTATAAATTTCCTGTAAAAACCACAAATCCCCAGAAACCTTGTTGTTTCCCGTTTAGATTTAGGGATAGGGAACTCTACTGAGGCTTGTACCTTTGCTGTTTTTGGCAATACCTGCCCTTGCCTCACTATGAGCTGAATTTTATACCGCCCCAGTGGGTTGGATGGTGGCGTGGGGGAGGTGTAAAATTGAGCGGGAGGCCTACCCATCCTGCTCCCGCCTCCGGTCGACTTTACGGCGGTCGGGTGGGGTTGGGGGGAGGGGAGAAGTGGCCCGCCCGCCCGCAGCCAATTTTACCCGTGGTAAGCGGGCGTGCTGGGGACCTGAAAGGCCGCCCAGCGATAGCTGCCGGCCTTTCCATGCGCTGGGGGTGGGGGGGGGGCGCGGGTGTGGTGCCATGGCAGTCGGGCACAGAGTGCCTGATTGAGGGCCACCCCCAGGACCCAAGACGCCCCCTTTCCCCCAAACAACCACTCTAGCCTCACCAGGGCATGTCCGATCTCACTGGTGAGGCATGCCCAACTTATCTTCCCTCCTGGCTCCATGGCGTTGGCTGCGCTCCCAGTGGCACTGCTGGGACTAAGAGCTGCTGGCCTGCTGATTAGCCAGCAGCTCACTAAGGCGGGACTTCCTTCAAGTGGGTGGAAGTCCCGCCTTGGGACAATTAAAGCCCGGGGACCCGTAAAATGCGGGACGGATCCCCGGGCTAGGCGGAAGCGGGTATGGCCACCGACTTTTATGTCGGTGGCAAATTCCCATCAGCCTAAGGTAAAATCCAGCCCTGTGTGTGCGAGGTAAGTTACTCTTGCTTTTCCAAATTCACTTTTTTCCATATTTATCACTACGTCCACTGCTTGTAGTTTTTAAACAGAATTTGTAGCTGGTTTAAGTGTTCTTGCCAAGTGTTACTGTATATTAGTACATCATCGAGAAACACCACACAGTTGGGAACACTGACTACGACCTGATTCATTAATCTTAGAAAAGTGGCTGGGGCATTTTTTAACCCGAATGGCATCACCCGGCACAGATATAGACTGTCAGGTGTTACAAAAGCTGATATCTCTTTAGCTCAAGGAGTCAAAGAAACTTGCCAGTATCCCTTCAACAAGTCGATCTTGGTAAGAAAGCTAGCATTGCCCACTCTATCAATACAGTCTTCTAAACGCAGAATTGGGTAGGAGTCTGCCTTCATTACCGCATTGACTTTTCTGTAGTCTATACAAAATTGGGTTGGCCCGTCAGGTTTAGGTACGAGAACTATTGATGAACTCCAGCTGCTCTGACTAGGCTCAACTAAGCTGCCCTCCAGCATGCATTGGATCTCTGCTTTTATTTGGGCCTGTCTGTCTGAACCTAAACAGCGAGGATGTTGTTTAAAAGGAACGGTTCCCCCAATACCCACATCATGTGTGGTTAAGGTTGTACATCCCGGCTTATCCCTACAGACTCTTTTAAATGTTGTGAAAAGCCTGACTAGGTCTTCCCATTGTTTTGCCTCTAAGTGCAAAAGCATGTTGTCTAATTTTCCGAGCCATTCTGTATTCACTAATCTAATAGTTGGAGGTTCAATCTGAGAATTGTCTAGGCCTCCTTCTGCCTCATCCTCTCTATCCTTTTCCTTCTCAACAGTCCTGATTACCTGACATACCTGTACTGGCTTATCCTCCTCCATGCGATAATATTGCTTTAACATATTGATGTGGCACAACCAGTTCTTCTTCTGGCGATCAGAGGTGTCAATCAAGTAATCTACCTTACCCACTCTTTTGATCACTCTATATGGGCCACTGAACTGTTCCCCCATAACGGTAACAACACCAATATTTCATCCCCTGGTTGAAAATTGTGGGTTTTTGCATTCTTGTCTACCCATTTTTTCATATTGGCTTGGGATGCTTTAAGATGTTCCTGAGACCTACAAAACTGCTTCATGTCCTTTGTAAGGCCTAGCCAGTAATAATGTTGGCTTGTATGTGATTTAGTCTTCCGAATTCCCCTATGTCCTGCAAAGGGAATGTCGTGCTAACCTTAATAATCCATGGCGATATTTAGATAGTACCACTATCTGTTCAACAACTGACCAGTCTTTGTCTGCAGGTCCGTGAGGCAGTCTCCATTTCCTCCTCAAAACCCTATTTGCCATATAATAGCCTTCTGGAACTCGTTTTTCCTCAGCTTCTGTCAGAGCCGTCTGTGCTATTCAGTATAACTCTATCAGCTTACTGTGCTGCAATTATAGAAGATCTGTTCAACATCTCATTTGGATTATCTAAATCCCCAAATAAGGTTTCAGATACTCGGCTATCTGTTTGTGGTGCCACTTTTACCTTCGACAATGGATCCTTTTTAGCCATTGCTCGGGTAACTACATACGCAGGAAATATTCCTGGAACTTGTTCCTGTTTCGTTTCTCTAACTTCACTTGGTTCCTCTGTAATTAGAGGAGAAAGTGATGCTTTTGATCTGGCCAAATCATTTCCCAGGAGTAGATCAATTCCCTGTACTGGCAAACTGTGGATAATTCCTACAGTTACCATCCCAGATATTCAGTCACTCTCTAGGCATACTTTATATAAATTATATATACTCCCCGCCAATTCCATTAATGAAAACTTTAGCGTTCAAGGCGCTCTCTAGTGGAAACGTTCTGTCTTTCCCCAGCAAGAGTGTTTGGGTTGCTCCTGTACCCCTGGGTATAATGATGGGTGTTCCCGCCTCGCTTAAAGGATATGCAGTTACTTTATCCTTTGACAAAAATTCATTATCACTTTTGGGTATCTTATTCTTCACCTCTACACTCACTTTAGTTTTTGTATCTGGTTTTACAGCTGACATTAAAGCTATAGCCTAGTCTGCTATACTGTCAGTCAGAGTCTTTTCCTCTGCATTAGCTTTGCGGACCCCAACATGTCCTATGGGTTTACCTTGCAATTTCCAGCATTCTGAATGAAAGTGACCCATTTTGCTGTCAATGATAACACTTCGGCTTGCGAATCTCACTTCTACCCTCAGCACCTTCTTTCTGGCCTGAGGAGGTGATCCTGGGGCATTCCCAGCAGTCCTCCTTGTCCCTGGCTACTTGCCTTCCTTTCACACACACACTTTCTATCCTTCTCGGGTTTATGGGGGTGATAGACAAAAGGTTTTGGCTTATTCACAAGCTCAAAATCATCAGCAATTTCCGCTGCTTGCCTAGCTTTCAAAACTTTCAGGTTATCTATACGAGTTCTCACTACTGAACGAATGGAATTTTTAAACTCTTCTGAGAGAAACAATTCTCGAAGGTCCTCATATGTGGTTTCATCTTTAATGCCCGTATCCAATGATCAAAATGAATTTGCTTCATCCTCTCAAATTCTACTTAGGTCTGCCCAGCCAATCTGTGTAAGTTCCAAAACTTCTGACTGTAAACTTCAGGGATTAACTCATACGCAGCA
This sequence comes from Heterodontus francisci, assembly GCF_036365525.1. Lineage (NCBI taxonomy): Eukaryota > Metazoa > Chordata > Chondrichthyes > Heterodontiformes > Heterodontidae > Heterodontus > Heterodontus francisci. The sequence continues at coordinate 66,358,930 of NC_090383.1, read as the reverse complement.
AGAATAGCCTTTTTTGCCATCTCATAATCTGCAGAAGCATCTTCAGGAAGCAAGGCATAAACTTCATGAGCTCTGCCTATCAACCTGCTTTGCATAAGCAGTATCCAGCTTGCCTTCAGCTATTTCATCCGTTTGGATATTTTTTCAAAAGCTATGAAAAATGCCTCAATGTCCCTTTCCTCAAACTTAGGAAGAGCTTGTATAAATTTAAATAGCTTTTCGCTTGGTCCTGGGCTAAATTCAGATTCTTCCTAACCCGAATTTTCCCTGGAGTCAAGACAACCCCTTTGTCTTAGTTCCGTCTCTCTCAACCTAAATTCCCTCTCCTCTTTTTCATGTTCAAGTTCTCTTAATTATTTTTCAGCCTCAAGTTTTCTTACTGCTATTTCTTTCTCCTGTTCAACTTTTATCATTTCAAACTGAATCTTACCCAATTCCACTGCACCACTTGCTGACTTACTATCTTCCTCTTCCTCTTCCTCCTCCTATTCTTCTAATTTTAAATGTTGGGCTATTAGGTCAATTATCACTGCTTTTTTGGCACCTGATTTCAATTCTAACCCCAATTGTGCTGCCAGTTCTTTTAGTTGATTCTGAGTTCAAGTTGTCAAGTCACTGAGGGACACATTCTCCTTTCCCAGAAAAACTGCTGCAATTGCTAATGCCATTCTGATGGTATAGACTGTACCTTATTATACAGAAACATGGTTCCTTTTTTTTTCACAATTGACGTTCGATTTGTTCCCAACAATCGAGCACCCCAATTATGATCCCAGACGCGAGAGCAATTAATATGATGCCAGACGCAAGACCCCAATTAATCTGATCCTGGACGAGATGCCCAATTAATATGTTACGCCCGACGGGGGAGTGGTGCACTGTCAATTCAGTGCCATCACTCCACAGGTCACAGCATATTATTAAAGTTTTCCCACCTAACCGGAAAACAGCCAAATTAAACACTTTATTAACCCTCAGAATAAAAAAATACACCAAAACAGGTATCTTTAGACTATAAATTAACTATTTATTAATAAACTAAATCTTAAACACTATTAAGATAAACCTATGTCTAAAGACCTTATAACTTATTTTAACCTAACTCCCCCATTCATACACATACTCAAAAATCAACGGTTAACCGTTTAAAATAAAAACGCTGTTCTAAAAATGATCTGTTTCTTAAGAATAAATAAATAACTGGGTGATAAGTCTTTGTGGGTTACATTCCTGCTGAGTGAGCTATCCTAGTGTAAAAATAATCAAATGCCACTTGAAGTCTCCATGCTGATTTGATGAAACAGTCCTTAAATAGATAGGCATTCAAAACACTTCAGCTGCAGCAGGCGTCAAACAGTTCTTTAAACAAGGAGAATAGCAATGGGTCCACTCAGATTTTAAAACCGCCAGTCTCAGTCAAAACCTTACTGTGAATTCCAGAAAACACAGTTGGTCAAGAGAGATTCAATCTTGAAGCAAAGACTTCTTGGATTGGAAGTAAAGAAAAGGAATTTTGCTACCTCCAGCAATACAAATGATCTCTTCAAAGGGTTTTTTCCTCCTTAGGCAATTAACATGGCCTGTAGCTCATTGTAGATTTCTGCTGAGAGAAATAGACAGCTCCTTCCTCCAGTAAGCATGCTTCACTGGTGTCTCTCAAAACTGCTTTTAGCTGGTTTTACATACTGTTAAATTAAAACATTACACCATATGGCCCCCTCACTCTCTTGTTCCCTAGGTAACAAGTGCAGCTGTGGCACACGGTTCTCAGAAACCTAAAATGTCTCTCTCTGTCTTAAAGGTACACTACTTTTAACAGAGGAGAAAAAAAGTAGTTATGTGACAATACTGCTTTTCTATCCTTCCTGCCAAAGTGGAAAAGTTCACATTTTCCCACATTATACTCCATCTGCCAAATTTTTGCCCACTCACTTAACCTATCTGTATTCCTTTGTAGACTCTTTGCCGCCTCTTGACAACATCCTTTCTTACTTATCTTGGTGTGATTGGCAAATTTAGCTACCATACATTCGATCCCTTCATCCAAGTCATTTATATAGATTGCAAATAGTGGAGGCCCAGCACCCGATCCCTGTAGCACTCCACTAGTTACACCCTGCCAACCGAAAAAGACCCATTTATCTCTACTCTCTGCTTCCTGCTGGCTAACCAGTCCTTTATCCGTGCTAATATATTACCTCCTACACAAAGCGCTCTTATTTTGTGTAATAACCTCTCGTGGCCTTTTGGAAATCCAAATACACCACATCTACAGGTTCCCCTTTTTTCCACCTTGCTTGTTACTTCCTCAAAGAACTTTAATAAATTAGTTAAACACAATTTCCCTTTCGCAAAACCATATTGACTCTGTCTTTTATCCCATTATGATTTCCTCAGTATCCTGCTATAACCTCCTTAATAATGGATTCTAGCAATTTCCCTATGACAGGTGTTAGGCTAACTAGCCCATAGTTTCCTGCTTTCTGTCTTCCTCCTTTCCTGAATAAAGGCGTTACATTTGCGGTTTTCCAATCTGCTGGGAATCTTCCAGAATCTAAGGAATTTTGGAAGATTATAACCAATGCCTCTACTATCTCTGCAGCCACTTATTTTAAGACCCTAGGATGCAAGCCGTCAGGCCCTGGGGACTTGTCAGCCTTTAGGTCTAATAGTTTTTCCAGTACCTTTTGCCTGGTGATGCTGATTGTTTTAAGTTCCTCCCTCCTTTTCAACTTCTGATTTTCAAGCATCTTTGGGAAGTTTTGTAAGTCTTTTACAGTGAAGACAGTCACAAAATACCTGTTCAACGCTTCTGCCATTTCCTTGTTTTCCATTATTATTTCGCCAGACTCTCCAGAGGACCAACACTAACTTTAGTTACTCTTTTCCTTTTTAAGTACTTGTTTTTAGCTAGCTTTCTGTCATACTCTAATTTCTCCCTCTTTTTATTTAGTCATCCTTTGCTGGTTCTTAATATGTCCAATCTTCTGACTTGCCACTAATCTTTACAGAATTGTACAGTGTTTCTTTCAATCTGATATTATTCTTAAGTTCCTTATTTAGCCACCGATGATGCATCCTTCTCAAAGAGTCTTTCTTTTTCTCTGGGGTGAATCTTTACAGAGAGTTATTAAATATCTCCTTAAAAGTCTGCTACTGCATCTCTATTGTCTTACCTTTTAACCTAGTTTCCCAGTTCACTATATCCAACTCTGCCTTCATATCCCTATAATTCCCTTTATTTAGGTTTAAAACACTGGGCTTAGACCCACACTTCTCACCTTCAAGCTGAACGTGAAATTTTGATTGCTGTCACCTGAAGGCTGCTCGACTATGAGGTTATTGATTAATCGTATCTCATTGCGCATCACCAGGTCTAGAATAGCCTGCTCCCTGGTTGGCGCTGGAATATACAGCTCTAAGAATTTGTCCCAAATACACTCCATGAAATCTGAGGACTGCCACCTCATTAACAATAAAATCACTGATCAGTCTCTCCAGAGCAGCAGACACCCCCAGACTCACTGCAGTTAAACTGCAAGTAGGCAAATTTGCAGTGGGTTGGGGTCAGATTTCAGAATTTAAACAATTCAACCCTCTCCCACCTGTCATGGGGCCGGAGAGTTAAAATTCTGTCCCATATGTCTAGAGTTTGAATTAGTCTAGAATCATGTTGAGTAGTCTTATTTTGGTAGTTTTCCTGAGGCTGCAAAATGTCTTCCTCACTGCCAGTTCTGCATGCCAGTGTGTTTACAATTTTGACCACCCCCTGCCAAGCAATACTCAGTTGAGGCTTTCTGCCTCTTTTCATACGAAAGCCTCCAGTGCTGCATCAGTGAATTTGTTCGTGAGGCTCTGATAAATCCAAATATAATTTATTGCCTACCTAACAAAAAAGACCACTTTTTAAAATTATAGTTACTGCCCTTTAAGATCTGCTTTGGTACAGGAAATTGCCTCCACTCACATTGGCCAGAATTTAATTATGATGTGGTGGCCCCGAGCCCGCCTCCACCAACCCTAGAAGCCACGCTGCTATTGTGCATGGCTCCGGCTTCCGTCCCTCTGAGGCAGGAAGTCTTGCCTCCAAGAGCTGCTGACCAATCAGAGGGCTGGCAGCTCTTCAGTCCCAGCAGTGCCACCAGGAGCAGTGGCCACTGCTGGGACTACACCCAGCAAGAGGGGGAACATGGACATCGGCCTCCGAAAAGAGACATGGGGTTGGACCTCACTGGGGACAATCGGCTAGGCCCCCAGGTGAAGGGATGGGGGTGGTATTTCAGCAGGGGCAGCCTGTGCTGCTGGGGGGACTTCTGCGGGCCACGGTACCCGATCAGGAGGAACCCCCACCACCACCCCCCCCAGCCCACAAGGAGGCCATCAGGTATTACTGGGCAGTCTTCTCAGGTGCCCAAGTACCTATCCACTGCTGGTAAAATACCAGAGACCCTTAAGTGGCCCAAGGGCGGGCGAGCCGCCTGCCACCTCTCCTGCTGCTAGTAAAATAGCAGTGGGGGTGAGTAGGTGATGGATACAGCACCCCCACCACTAGCCTGCTCTGGGGGGGCCTAAAATTCCGGCCATTAAGTGAGCTCCCAGGAACGGAAGTAATCTAGGCCAAAAGTTTCCATGAATAAATAATGATGACGACCCTGGAAGGTGGGCCTTTCCCAAAATGTGCGAGCTCCGTATTTATGTCGCATCAGTTCTGCCAGCTGAAGATAGGAAAATCAACCATTATGGTGATAGCCATTAGGTCAAGAAATGTCTTCTTCATCCCCGATTCACACCTGTTGCTTTCCCAAGCAACAATATTAAGAGTGGCCTTTTCAGAAGGGATTAAGCGTTTGAAATTGGCATCATAACCTGTATAAGGCTGTTTTTGTTAATTGTAGGCTATCTTTTCCAGCAAATAGGACAGTTTGATCTATAACGTTCACTTCATTGGGCACTGAGACCATCCAATTAATTTCTTGTAGGATACTTCCTGCCAGCAGAAAGGGGAAATGTACAAACTCAACTCTAACTCACCACCCTCGATCCTTCCACTGCTTCTGATTTGTCACCGTGCTTGTCCGGCATCCAATATTGGATGAGCAAAAATTTCCTCCAACTATATAATGGCAAGACTGAACCATTGTCTTCAGTCCGCGCTACAAACTGCATTCCCTAGCCATCGACTCTCCACGGCTGAAGCAGACTATTCGCAATATTGACCCCGAGCTGAACTTCCATATCATGTCCATCACCAAGGCCGTCTACATTCAACTCTGTAACATCGCCTATCTTTACCCCTGCCTCAGCTCATCTGCTGCTGAAACCCTCCTCCATGCCATTGTTACCTCTAGACTCGACTAATCCAATGTTTTCCAGACCAGCCTTCCCCATTGCACCTTCTGTAAACTTTAGCTCGTCCAAAACTCACCGGTGGGATTCACACCAAGTCCCATTTACTCAACACCCCTGTGCTCGCTGATCTGCATTGGCTCCCAGTCTGGCAACTCCTTGATCTTAAAATTCTCATTCTTGTTTTCAAATCTCTCCATGGCCTCGCTTCTCCTCAGCTCTGTAACCTCCTCTAGCCCTACAACCTTCCCACGATCTCTGCACTCCTCCAATTCTGGCCTCTTGCACATCCCCAGTTTTAATCATTCCACGTTGGCCGCTGTGTCTTCAGCTACTTAGGCTCTAAGCTCTGGAATTCTCTTCCTTAAGCTCTCTACCTCTCTGTTTTCCTTTAAAAGCTGCCTCTTTGCCTGTCCTAATATCTTAGTATGTGGCTTGGTGTCCGATTTTGTTTGATGACACTCCTGTGAAGCACTCTGGGATATTTTACTACATTAAAGGTGCTATCTAAATGCACATAGTTGTTGAATGACAGGCAGGAAAAGACCAACTTTCCATCAAGCCTACCCAATACTCATGATTTATCCCATTAATTTAGATTGGATTGAAACCCAAGTCATCAGGCGAAAGAAAAGAGTGCTTATCCCACTCTACTGCTTAGCCACAACCTGTTATCTAACTTTACTGTTAAAGTTTTCTGCCTTCCACACATTTCATTTTGCTCCTTGGTTGTTTTATGTGTTTGCTGTTGCTACATTGTTGACAGTTGACTATCGGGTGATCTGTACAGCCCAGAATGGCCTCCATATTACAAATGTGACAGACCATAAATTCATGGGAATTATGTCCAGAATATTACAAGAATGTTTTTGTATAATTTCCTCAATGGAAACTGGAGAGGCGTCACTCACTCCATTTGAACATTAATTCATCAACTTCAAATTAATGAAGAACACAAGTGAGAATTTTTTTTTCCAATTTAAAGAAATCATCCCATTACCTCCAAGAAGAAATCCATTGTGCTTTGTGTGATTAATATTCCCGTTAATTATTCGAGAATAATGATGGGAAGGATGGGCTGAATTTTGTAGTCAGTGGTGAAGCAATGTGCCAACTTCACAAAACACTGCCCACAAAGTTCTGGTGATCTCCGTGGTGCAGATTTTCCCTTTACAAATTTCAGTTTGAATCTAGTGTCAAGTCAAGGGGTTCTCCAGGCGTCAAGCAACTCTGATATCATCAAGCAGGGTAAGCAGCCTATCACATTGAAGCATTCCCACGGACAGCAAACCAGATGTAAAACCCACTGAATCCTTTCACTTTTAATTTTAAAATTTTACAATAAAATAAATGGAACATACATGTGGGATTAAGATAGCTCAAATAATCATAAATTTTTAAAAAATATTTTAAATATATATGTGGAATTTCTTATAATTGAGAAATTTGGCATTCATTAAATATAAAATTTGAGTATTGCTGAAAACAGACATTTTGTCGAAGCGTTTCATCTTGCAATCATCTTTGCAGACAGAACATGTAAACAAAATAAGTGACAGCCATTCACTGGTTCATTCCTTAGGGCAATGCCTTGACCATTCAGAGTCAAGCTGCCTGGTTTAAGTTTCAAACAAAGCTTGGCAATTAACTGTCAGTCACCATAAACTGGTGCATTCTCCATGGCAATGCCTCTACCAGAGTCCACTTGCCAACCAATCAGCACTCTCTTCTCGTACAGTATAAATTTGTTGCTTTCCCTTATATTGGTATTCTTGCGATTTGTCCTGATAAGTGTAAAATGAAAAGCTTCAACAAAATGTCTGTTTTCAGCAATACTCAAGTTCTGTACTGCCAAGTGACCGAATATAAAATTACTCTTTCAGGACCAGTTAGACTATGAACTTAGCACACTGTTATAAGCCCAGTCACATCTCATTCAACAAGGTGTAACTTTTTCAAGCGCTTTAATAGTGAACTAAGCGTGTAAGTTCTCATCAGTTCAATGATTTCTAATTAATTGCATTCTGGGGACGTCAACAGCACATTCTCTGGAGAAGCGTAGAATAGCTGATAGCAACTTTTGGATTTCTGTGTTTAACTGTGCATTTGTGGACTCCAGAAGTTTCTGTCAGTTTCAGAGGTGTAATGACAGCAAACGCTGACAATTTTGTTGTCATTACTACTGCAAAATCTGGACCAGTATTTACTTGGTACTTCAATGCCATAGTTCTTCTGCTTCATGATGTGTAGCATTTATATGACTATTCTCTTTCATTCCCTATCAGCCTAAACCAACAAAAGGGCGAATGCGAATCCATTGTCTTGAAAATGTTGACAAAGCCCTTCAGTTCCTTAAAGAGCAAAGAGTACATTTAGAAAATATGGGATCTCATGATATTGTGGATGGAAACCATCGACTGACTCTTGGCCTAATTTGGACCATCATTCTTCGATTCCAGGTAAATTCAGCAATGCAGTGAGTGCCTCTAAGATCTTGTAGGGTGAATTAATGCTTGCTTTAATTATTATTCTAAACTTTTGATCACTTTAATAAATTATGAGCACTCTTTTTGTTAAATTATTTGACACATTTAGAACTACTTAAATCTGCTTCCATTTAGTAGCACAATTTATGTTCCAGGAAATGATGAAATTAATACAGCGAAAAGAACCCCTTTGATTGGTATTCATTTGCATTCTCCAGATCCAAGATATCCGCGTCGAATCAGAGGACAACAAGGAAAAGAAATCTGCAAAAGATGCCTTGCTGTTGTGGTGCCAGATGAAAACAGCAGGGTGAGCACCACCAAAGGAATGGGGGTATAAAGTTTCCATGCAATGCAGTGTTTTTTTCAGTTGGAACTTTGAGCTCTTGAAGCTGTCGGATTTGAACAAAAAATCTGCTTTGCTTTTCTTCAACATCTCCGTTGACACACATTTGAAACTTTTTTGTTTGATGGAATGCTTCATTTAAGGTCTGTCTTGGGTGTTCATAAAACACAACTATATCTCTTGGTGTTTCTTCAATTAACAAAAAAATACTTATATATGAAACTTGTTTTACATAATAGATGGTCTCATCAATTGGAGATATCTTTTTAAGGCATTTCTGAAACACTCTGCTGGGTTGCAATGTTAGCATTGGGGCTTAGAAATAGTGTGAAATTGAATATTATAACTTGTTTTTTGATAAATACCTGAGTAAAAAAATTGCTCCAGAGTATCTAAGTGGTAGGTCCATGCATTTATCGTGCTGATGCTTCTAAAGGTAAATAGTTTGGAAATTAAGTGGCATTTTAAATGCAGAGTAATAGAAACATTTATAACCCTGGTTCTCCAGGCTTACACACATCTCACAATGCATATACTCATATGCACATGCAAGCACATGATCTTGGCTTTAAAATTGCCTTTAATGGTACTAGTTAGATTAATTTTGGTATTGGCTTACCATTAATCTCTAAACTTCTATCTGATAAAGGTAGAAAAATTCTGAATAAATAAACTCTTTCACCCTCCCTCATTTTTTTTTAGAATTAGAACATTACAGCGCAGTACAGGCCCTTCGGCCCTCGATGTTGCGCCGACCTGTGAAACCATCTGACCTACACTATTCCATTTTCATCCATATGTCTATCCAATGACCACTTAAATGCCCTTAAAGTTGGCGAGTCTACTACTGTTGCAGGCAGGGCGTTCCACGCCCCTACTACTCTCTGAGTAAAGAAACTACCTCTGACATCTGTCCTATATCTATCACCCCTCAACTTAAAGCTATGTCCCCTCGTGTTTGCCATCACCATCCGAGCTTCCATTTTGCGGAAGCTTACATTTTTGTTCTTATTTGGCACCCTGTGTTTACTCTTGGTCATATCCAGCAAACTGTTAAGTTACTGTAAACTGTAAAGAGTAGCTGAATATTTGCTAAATGTGAATTTTAATTTTGGGGTGATTCTTTTCTGGTTACGATGTGTTCTTCTTCTTTGGCCTCCTTGTCTCGAGAGACAATGGGTAAGCGCCTGGAGGTGGTCAGTGGATGTGTTAGTGATATAGTAATTGTACCAAGTTTTCCTATTTTTCTAGCAAAACCCTAAAAGAGCATGTTCAGCAGAGATAAGAATTTGAGGAAATCATCCCACTGCAGTTAAAATATTGCTATTCCATAAGATTACCTCTGTGTAACCAATTCATAAATCTGTTTCTGAAGAATGAGTTTACAATTTTGTTAAACATGGCAACTAGAAAATTTACTTGTTGCATTTACTTCATTTCCACTTTGAAAAACGAATTGAAGAAATTTATGTTTTGTTCTCCCCACAGCTATCCCAATGTCAACATTCACAACTTTACCACCAGCTGGAGGGATGGCATGGCATTCAATGCTGTTATACACAAGCATAGGTATGTAGGCATTATTAGATTCAAACAAATATTTAAATAATCACACTGTTTTGCATCCAGTTTGCAATATGTGTGTCCATATCTCTTCACTGTGTTTTCATTTGGTCAGGCCGGACCTGATTGACTTTGACAAACTTAAGAAGTCTAATGCTCACTACAATCTCCAGAATGCTTTCAACCTTGCAGAGCAACACCTTGGGCTTACCAAGCTGCTGGACCCTGAAGGTTAGTTTTGGCATGTTACTTGTGTTGGAAATTTTCATTTAATTACTTCGTATAATTTGCTGCTTTATAACTATTTGAAGAGATCTTTTTGCTTCAGACTGTGTACTGTTAATTCCCTACTCAAAAACAATCACCTTTCTATTTCCCGAACTTTTCCCCAGCTCCACCACCCACGCCATTCCCCAAATCTGTTGTTCTTAATGGGTTTAAATCGACTTTGGATTGTCAAAGGCATTGAAACACCATCAGCACTATTTCCTTTGATTCCTCTAACTTGCCATCTTGCAAATATGCATTACCATCAATAACCTACATGTTCGTTCTAATGTAATATTGCCTAAAATGTAAAATGGATCATTGCCCTTCATTCACATGTTATACAAGCCGTTTTAGACCCTGATATACAGTTAGGTAATACGCAGCATTTTGTTTGCCAGATGTCAGTGTTGACCACCCTGATGAGAAGTCAATTATTACCTACGTGGTAACATACTACCATTACTTCTCCAAGATGAAGGCCCTGGCTGTGGAAGGAAAACGTATTGGAAAGGTATTTTAAAATTTCTTGTAATCTACTATGTGTTAATTTAGGGAGAACTTCCAGTAATACCAGAAAACAGCATAATGTTATTCAGTGTTGAACTAAGAATATATAAGTCTCCATAGCACCTGGGGCTTTTACATTAAAGCTATAATTATCCCATCTTAAGCTCTTAAATACCATTCTCAGTAGTCAGCCCTGTATTCTGCTTTTGTCTCTGCTCATGATACTACTGAGCCACAAGTCCAGACTTAGAAGGGTTATTTGCATTTTTTAGAATATTTTCCTCATGGGAAATGCTGCACCATTCCATAATGGCTGAGCCAAGATCATAAACTAGTCAGATGGATTTTAACACCATGCTGCCCATAACAATCACCTTAAAAGTTTGCAAAGTATTCTGTCAATTAAGTTGCTGGGTTTAAAGTTGATTTTGTCATCTGACCTTGATCATGTTGCAGTCATTTAACTCATTCCATTCTAATACAATAAGTAGCACATTAAACCATCTCATAGGAGCAGAAGTAGGCCATTCAGCCTGTCTAGCCTGCTTTGCCATTCAACTAGATCATGGCTGATCATCTACCTCAATGCCACTTTCCTGCACTATCCCCATATCCCTTGATGTCATTAATATCCAGATATCTATCGATTTCTGACTTGAACATGCACAATGATTGAGCTTCCATAGCCTTCTGGGGTAGAGAATTCCAAAGATTCACCACCCTCTGAGTGAAGAAATTCCTCCTCATCGCAGTCTTAAATGGCCTACCCCTTATTCTGAGACTGTATTCCCTAGTTCTAGACTCATCAGCCAGAGAAAACATCCTAGCTACATCCACCCTGTCATGCCCTGTAAGAATTTTGTAAGTTTCAATGAGATCACTTCTCATTCTTAGAAACTCTCGAGAATACGGGCCCAGTTTCCTCAATGTCTCCTCATAAAACAATCCCACCATCTCTGGGATTAGTCTGGTGAACCTCCGTTGCACTCCCTCTATGGCAAGTATATCCTTCCTTCGATGAGGAGACCCGGTCTCACCAAGACTCTATACAGTTACAGCAAGACTTCTTTACTCCTGTACTCAAAACCCTTGCAATGAAGGCCAGCATGCCATTTTCCTTCATAATTGCTTGCTGCACCTGCATGCTAGCTTTTAGTGATTCATGAACCAGGATGCCCAGGTCCCTTTGGACATCAATACTTCCCAACCTCTCACCATTTAAGAAATACTCTGTCTTTCTGTTTTTTCTACCAAAGTGGATAAATTCATACTTATTCGCATTATATTCCATCTGCCATATTCTTGCCCATTCACTCAGCCTGTCCAAGGCCCCTTGAAGCCTCCTTGTGTCCTCCTCACAACTTACATTCCCACCTAGTTTTGTGTCATCAGCAAATTTGGAAATATTACATTTGGTCCCCACATCCAAATCATTTATATAGATTGTGAACAGCTGTGGCCCCAGCAGTGATCCTTGCAGTACTCCACTAGTAACAGCTTGCCACCTTGAGAATGATCCATTTATTCCTATTCTCTGACTCTCTGTTTTCTGTCTGTTAACCAATTCTCAATCCATACCAGTATATTACCCCCAATCCCATGTGCTCTAATTTTGTTTACTAATCTCCTGTGTGGGACCTTATCAAAAGCCTTCTGAAAATCCAAATACAGCACATCCACTGGTTCACCTTTACCTATGCTACAAGTAACATCCTCAAACAATTCCAACAGGTTTGTCAAACATCATTTCCCTTTTATAAATCCATGTTGACTCTGCCCAATCATATCATTATTTTCTATGTGTCTAGTTATCGCATCTTTTATAATGGACTCATTTACTGCAATGATTGTAGAATACTGTTCTTTTTATAGACCTGACATGCCTGAGCATTGTTACTATAAAGTTGTTCTATTTCCACCTGCCACAGGTACTTGACTATGCAATTGAAACCGAAAAAATGATAGAAAAATATGAGTCCCTGGCGTCTGACCTGCTGGAGTGGATTGAACAGACTATCATCATCCTGAACAATCGTAAATTTGCCAATTCACTGGTTGGTGTTCAGCAGCAGCTACAAGCATTTAACACATATCGCACAGTAGAAAAACCATCAAAGTAAGATTGTTAAAACAGTTACTAAATTACTTATTTAATTAGCTTAGTAAATCACTTGTGAAAACCTATCATAATTATCTGACTCAGTACATATAATAATACATTAGAGTCATAATGCACAAATAGCTTATTGTGTGCTAGACCAGGTTAAAGTTACAATAACAACCTGGGGTAAAGATGATGTTTGGATAGCTCTTAGCTGCACAAGAACACTTGGAATTTTTAAAATTTATTCTCTGGATATGGGTGACACTGACAGGACTGCATTTCTTACCCATACCTCATTGGCCTGAGAAAGTACTGGTGGGATCTCTCCTGGAGGTGATTGCTGTCATGATGGTGTTTGGTAGAGAATTTCAGAAATTTGACCAAGCGACAATGAATGAATAGCATTGTCGGTCCAAGTCAGGCTGGTATGTCATTGAGAGATGATGGAGCTTCCATTTTGCTCTTGTGCTTCTCATTCCCACAGGGCTGGGAAGCACTGTAGAAGTAGATTTGCTGCAAAGCTTCCGATAGATAACGTATTGCAGTTGCAGTATGCTGGCGGTGGAGGGAATGGATATTAAGAAAAATACTATTAAGTCAATGGGAGGGCTGGCGTTCAAGCGGACTGCTGTGTACTGAATGATGTCAAGCTTCTTGAAAGCTCTTGTGCGTGATGGCGAGAGCTTTGAGGGGTCAGGACATAGCCATTTGTAACAAAACACATAGGGCTGGATTTTCAAATCGGGGTCAGGAACCCGACGCCTGGATGAACTCTGGGTCCTGACCCCACGCCTCAGCTGCGTAGTTCAGCCATGCTGGGGGCTGCTGCTGCTGCCTTACCAAAGAGCTTAAGGGGCCGTTAGTTGGCGGTGAATGGTTTCCTGGTCCCTCCTTCACCCCCTAACCCCACCACTGGCCCTTACAAAATTACAATCTGTCCTGGAGGTGTCGGGATCACGAGACGACTTCCAGAAACACAATTTTGAAATGGTGCCCGCACCGGTTCCCAACCCCACAGCCCTTTGAAAATCCAGCCCATAATCTTTCACCTGCTTTTGTATCCCGTCTTGATCAGCTGGTCCAGATAAACTTCTGGTCAGTGGTGACAAGACATTGGTGAGTGTCTTGGCAATGGTGGTGCCATTGAAGGTGAGAGGGAAGTAGTTGGGCTTTTTCTTGGAGATAGTCATTGCCCAACATTTATGTAGTGCAAATGTTACCTGCTGTTCAACCAAAGCTAAATATTATTTGATCCAAAGTGACCTTTTCACAGGACAAATGGATACATCTGATTATCCTCCCTAGCCCACAATTCTGTTTCTTGCTATGATGAGAACCAATTTAAACTCATTCCATATATGGCAGGTGTAATTTTTCTAGAATTTTCAAAGTTAGTTGGATCAGTATTAAACTTAATTGTTGCTTTGCCTGTTGAGTTGGCTACAAAAATTTTTAAAGTATCCAATTTCCATTATTTTATAAATAAATATGTGATATATAAAATGATTTGCCTCTTGTCTGATATTTTGTTTTCTTCTAATTTCTGATGTAGGTTTACAGAAAAAGGAAACCTTGAAGTATTGCTTTTCACCATTCAAAGCAAAATGAGAGCAAACAATCAAAAAGTGTACATGCCAAGAGAAGGCAAACTCATCTCAGATATCAACAAGGTAATCATGAAATGTTTTTTTTTATTCGTTCATGGGATGTAGGCGATGTTGGCCAGGCCAGCATTTATTGCCCATCCCTAATTGCCCTTGAGAAGGTAGTGGTGAGCTGCCTTATTGAACCGCTGCAGTCCATTTGGGGTAGGTATACCCACAGTGCTGTTAGGAAGGGAGTTCCAGGATTTTGACCCAGCGACAGTGAAGGAACGGCGATATAGTTCCAAGTCAGGATGGTGTGTGACTTGGAGGGGAACTTGCAGGTGATGGTGTTCCCATGTATTTGCTGCCCTTGTCCTTCAAGTTGGTAGAAGTCGTGGGTTTGGAAGGTGCTGTCTAAGGAGCCTTGGTGCATTGCTGCAGTGCATCTTGTAGACTGTACACACTGCTGCCACTGTGCGTCGGTGGTGGAGGGAGTGAATGTTTGTAGATGGGGTGCCAATCAAGCAGGCTGCTTTGTCCTGGATGGTGTCGAGCTTCTTGAGTGTTGTTGGAGCTGCACCCATCCAGGCAAGTGGAGAGTATTCCATCACACTCCTGACTTGTGCCTTGTAGATGGTGGACAGGCTTTAGGGAGTCAGGAGGTGAGTTACTCGCCTCAGGATTCCTAGCCTCTGACCTGCTCTTGTAGCCACGGTATTTATATGGCTACTCCAGTTCAGTTTCTGGTCAATGGTAGCCCTAGGATGTTGATAGTGGGGGATTCAGCGATGGTAATGCTGTTGAATGTCAAGGGCAGATGGTTAGATTCTCTCTTGTTGGAGATGGTCATTGCCTGGCACTTGTGTGGCGCAAATGTTACTTGCCACTTATCAGCCCAAGCCTGGATATTGTCCAGGTCTTGCTGCATTTCTACACAGACTGCTTCAGTATCTGAGGAGTCACGAATGGTGCTGAACATTGCGCAATCATCAGTGAACATCCCCACTTCTGACCTTATAATTGAAGGTATGTCATTGATGAAGCAGCTGAAGATGGTTGGGCCCAGGACACTACCCTGAGGAACTCCTGCAGTGATGTCCTGGGGCTCAGATGATTGACCTCCAACAATCACAACCATCTTCCTTTGCGCTCGGTATGACTCTAGCCAGCAGAGGGTTTTCCCCCTGATTCCCATTGACCTCAGTTTTGCCAGGGCTCCTTGATGCCATATTCGGTAAAATGCTGCCTTGATGTCAAGGGCAGTCACTGTCACCTCACCTCTTGAGTTCAGCTCTTTTGTCCATGTTTGAACCAAGGCTGTAATGAGGTCAGGAGCTGAGTGGCCCTGGCAGAACCCAAACTGAGCGTCACTGAGCAGGTTATTGCTAAGCAAGTGCCGCTTGATGGCACTGTTGATGACACCTTCCATCACTTTACTGATGATTGAGAATCGGCTGATGGGGCGGTAATTGGCCGGGTTGGACTTGTCCTGCTTTTTGTGTACAGGACATACCTGGGCAATTTTCCACATTGCAGGGTAGATGCCAGTGTTGTAGTTGTACTGGAACAGCTTGGCTAGGGGTGCGGCAAGTTCTGGAGCACAGGTCTTCATTACTATTGCCGCAATATTGTCAGGGCCCATAGCTTTTGCAGTATCCAGTGCCTTCAGCTGTTTCGATATCACATGGAGTGAATCGAATTGGCTGAAGTCTGGCAACTGTGATGTTGGGGACTTCAGGAGGAGGCCGAGGTGGATCATCAACTCGGCACTTCTGGCTGAAGATTGTTAGTTGCAGATGCTTCAGCCTTATCTTTCGCACTGATGTGCTGGGCTCCCCCATCATTGAGGATGGGGATATTTTTTGGAGCCACCTCCTCCAGTCATTTGTCTAACTGTCCACCACCATTCACGGCTGGATGTGGCAGGACTGCAGAGCTTAGATCTGATCCGTTGGTTATGGGATCGCTTAGCTCTGTCTACCGCATGCTGCTTACGCAGTTTGGCACGCAGATAGTCCTGTGTTGTAGCTTCACCAGGTTGACCCCTTCATTTTGAGGTATGCCTGGTGCTGCTCCTGGCATGCCCTCCTGCACTCTTCATTGAACCAGGGTTGGTCTCCTGGCTTGATGGTAATGGTAGAGTGGGTGATATGCCGGGCCATAGGGTTACAGATTGTGGTTGAGTACAATTGTGCTGCTGCTGATGGCCCACAGCGCCTCATGGATGCCCAGTTTTGCATTGCTAGATCTGTTCGAAATCATTTAGCACGGTGATAGTGCCACACAACACGATGGACGGTGTGCTCAATGTGAAGGCGGGACTTCGTCTCCACAAGGACTGTGCGGTGGTCACTCCGACCAATACAGTCATGGACAGAAGCATCTGCAGCAGGCAGATTGGTGAGGACGAGGTCAAGTATGTTTTCCCCTCGTGTTGGTTCCCCCACCACCTGCCGCAGACCCAGTCTAGCAGCTACGTCCTTTAGGACTTGGCCAGCTCGGTCAGTAGTGGTGCTACCGAGCCACTCTTGGTGATGGACATTGAAGTCCCCCACCCAGAGTACATTTTGTACCCTTGCCACCCTCAGTGCTTCCTCCAAGTGATGTTCAACATGGAGTACTGAGTCATCAGCTGAGGGAGGGTGGTAGGTGGTAATCGGTAAGAGGTTACCTTGCCCATGTTTGACCTGATGCCATGAGACTTCATGGGGTCCGGAGTCAATGTTGAGGACTTCCAGGGCAACTCCCTCCCTACTGTATACTGCTGTTTGCCACCTCTGGTGGGTCTGTCCTGACAGTGGGACAGGACATACCCGGGGATGGTGATGGCAGTGTCTGGGACATTGTCTGTAAGGTATGATTCCGTGAGTATGACTATGTCAGGCTGTTGCTTGACTAGTCTGTGGGACAGCTCTCCCAACTTTGGCACAAGCCCTCAGATGTTAGTAAGGAGGATTTTGCAGGGTCGACGGGGCTGGGTTTGCTGTTGTCGTTTCCAGTGCCTAGGTCGATGCCGGGTGGTCTATCCGGTTTCATTCCTTTTTATTGACTTCATAGCGGTTAGGTACAACTGAGTGGCTTGTAGGCCATTTCAGAGGGTATGTAAGAGTCAACCACATTGCTGTGGGTCTGTCCAGGTAAGGACAGCTGATTTCCTTCCCTAAAGGACATCAATGAACCAGATGGGTTTTTATAACAATCGACAATGGTTTCATGGCCATCATTAGACTAGCTTTTAATTCCAGATTAATTGAATTCAAATTCCACCTTCTGCTGTAGTGGGATTCGAACCCATGTCCCCAGAGAAATACCCTGGGTCTCTGGGTTACTGGTCCAGTGATAATACCACTACGCCACCGCCTACCCATTCATTTTATTTTATTTTCTCCTTGAAGGAAATATATTTAACCTCGTCAGAAGCCCATGATAGTTTCACCTGACCCCGGGAACACACTCAACTTTACAGCTGCATCCCTTGTATAGAACTAGCATATATTTTACCCCTGGTTTCTGGACATCGATCCTAAGCAAACTTCAGCTGAGCGCATATGCTTAAAAGCATAGACTAGTACAGCATGGGAAAAGGCCATTTGGTCCTTTGAGTCTGCACCAGCTCTTTCTAAGAGCAATCTAGTTGGTCCTACTCCCCCACTCTTTTGTCATACCTTTGCGATTTTTTTCTCCTTCAAATATTTATCCAATTCCCTTTTAAAGGCTACTGTTAAATCTGAATGCACCACCTATCAGGCAATGCATTATGAATACTAACCACTCATTGTGTAAAAATGTATTTACTCATGTTGCCTCTGGTTCTTTTGGCAATTGTCTTAAATCTGTGACCTCTGGTTATTGACCTCTCAGCCGTTGGAAATAGTTTCTCATTATTTACTTTATCTACACCCTGCATGATTTTAAACACCTCTATCAAATCTCCTTCTGGTGTTCACTGTTCTAAGGAGAACAACCCCAGCTTCTCCAGTTTATCCATGTAACTGTAATCGCTCATCCCTGGAATCATTTTAGTAAATCTCTCTGCACCTTTTCCAAAGTCTTCACGTCCTTCCTAAAGTGTAGTGCCCAGAATTGGACACAGTACTCAAGCTCAAGCACTACTCAATAGTGTTTTATGTAGGTTTAGCATAACTTCCTGGCTTTTGTACTCTATGCCTCTATTTATAAAACCCAGGATCCCATATGTCTTTTAAACAACCTGCCCTGCCACCTTCAGAGATTTGTGCACAAGCAGCCCCTGGTCTCTCTCGTCTTGCACCCCCTTTAAAATTGTACCATTTAGCATGTATTGCCTCATCTCTTCTTACAACCAAATGGTATCCTATTTTGAATAATATCAGCCATAGGTAAACTTTAGATACACAAGGATGGATCAGGAGTAGATCCAGAGTAGATAAATGCTGGATCCATGAGGGGAGCAGCACAGCATTGGAGAGTAACATTTTTCCTAATAATTAAGATTTTTAATCTATGGCTATCTATATTGTATTAAAAATCGTATGCGTGTTGTCCCAGTGCACCCAGACCCCTCTGATCCACCACCCCCTTAAAATACTGCTCGAGCCCAGGACCCCTCTCAGTACCTGGGTCTCTACTCCCATACTCCAAGAGCCTCCCCCTATGCTGAAAAATTATTACTTCTGACGCTACTTGGCTTAACATGTAGGAACAAGAGTAGGCCATTCAAGACCTCGAACCCGTTCCATCATTCACATAAATCATGGCAGGTCTGTACGTCAACTTCATTAACCCATCTTTGATCCATATTCCTTGATAACCCTTGCCTAACACATCTCTCAATCTCAGTCTTGAAAGTTTACTTGAAGCCTTTGGCCTCTTGCAGTAGCCTGGAGTTTGCAGTTGATCTTTTTCCCACAGAAATCTGAAATTTTGGCTTTTTTTCCTCCCACTAAGACTACCCAAGATCTCTGCGTTATAGAGTCCCAACAGTGTTTGCAAATCTCATGGGATTCCAGTGTTGATGGCAATTTATACATTCTTCTGTCTGTCCTTTAGAAATCAGTTGTGCAAGCTCTTTGCAGCTGCTGTTTGTTGCTGCTCAGAGTCTGCCTCCAAATGGCTGGACCACAAACTATGAAAGCTTTAATTTTTTTTTTTCATCTTCAGTCTCTTTCATCTAATCTAGGTAATTTATATCTATTTTTCCCTGTTAAAATGTAATTAATTTTCATTTTGATACAGTTCAGTGAGTAATTAATTAATTAAAATATTGCAAATTTACCGGCTACCAATCTCTCAGGCCTGGGAAAGACTGGAAAAAGCTGAACATGAACGAGAACTGGCATTAAGGACTGAGCTGATCAGGCAAGAAAAGCTGGAACAACTTGCACGCCGATTTGATCGTAAAGCTGCTATGAGGGAAACTTGGCTAAGTGAAAATCAGCGCCTTGTTTCTCAGGTAACGTTTCACCTTTTTCAATGCATAGCAAAAATATCATAGTTTTAAATCAACTGATTTTATAAGTTATGTGAAAATATCACGGTATCATGTACTTTTATAACGTTGAGAATTCGAAACTACAGTAATCCAAACAAGAATGAAGGTGAACCTAGACCCATAGAAAAATTATGGCACAGAAGGAGGCCATTCAGTCCATTGTGTCTGCGCCGGCCAAAAAATCTACCTGCCCAATCTATTCCCACCTTCCAGCACCTGGTCTGTAGCCTTGCAGGTTACAGCACTTCAGGTGCATGTCCCAAGTACCTTTTAAAAGAGTTGAGGGTTTCTGCCTCCACCACCATGCCTGGCAGTGAATTCCAGACACCCACTACCCTTTGGGTGAAAAAGTTTTTCCTCATGTCCCCTCTAATCCTTCTACCAATTACCTTAAATCTGTGCCGCCTGGTAATTGACCTCTCCACTAGGGGAAACAGGTCCTTCCTGTCTACCCTACCTAGGCCTCATAATTTTGTACACCTCAATTAAGTCACCCCTCAGCCTCCTCTTTTCTAAGGAAAACAACCCAAGCCTATCCAATCTTTCCTCATAACTGCAACTTTCAAGCCCTGAAAGGCTGATACTTCCTTCCCTATTCATCCTTTAGTTACTTCATGAACAACTCATACATATTATAATTTCTGTAGATATAAAGAGCCCACTGCTTTTCTTACATTGAAATAAAAATCATTAGATATCATTTGGGGTGGCGCAGTGGTTAGCACCGCAGCCTCACAGCTCCAACGACCCGGGTTCAGTTCTGGGTATTGCCTGTGCGGAGTTTGCAAGTTCTCCCTGTGACCGCATGGGTTTCCGCCGGGTGCTCCGGTTTCCTCCCACAGCCAAGGACTTACAGGTTGATAAGTAAATTGACCATTGTAAATTGCCCCTAGTGTAGGTAGGTGGTAGTAGAATGGTGGGGATGTGGTAGGGAATATGGGATTAATGTAGGATTAGTATAAATGGGTGGTTGATGGTCGGCACAGACTCTTTGGGCCAAAGGGCCCGTTTCAGTGCTGTATCTCTAAATAAGAAATAAATATGTTTAGCAAAATTCAAATGCAACTAGAAACAGATTTGTGTACTAATATGAAAACAGACACAGGCACTTTACAGACTTGTACATTGATAATATTCCATCAGGAACGAATACACAGTGGTGCTGCCATGGCAAGCAATTATCATAAAGGAGGCAGCTGCAGGGATCTTTTTACCACCCGAGTTCAAAGCAGAGCAAAAGTTTGGGACTTTTCCTATTCACCCTCAAACAAGCATCAGCAATATGGTGGTACACTAAAATGAGGGGAGCTGAGGTTATGGATTTATTCTCCAGTGCCCCTCTTCCAAAACTTCTGCACTAATGTAAAAGTTCCACATAAGTCCTTATGGTGAATTCCAGATCCCATCTGAGCTGTCAAGAGGAACAACCTCCTCACCATGTTCCAAACTTTCAGGTTAAATCAACCCAGACCACCGTGATGAATGAGGCTAACCTATTAGCGTTATTGGGAGAGGCCCAAAGGGAAGTTAACTGCTTATTATCTTGACTAATAATTGGTGGCTTGTGGCAGGAAAATTCACAATTTTGAAGGAGGAGGGGAAAATTGAGGAAATCTTGTGTTCAACCACACATCTTTCTAGAGTGACGAGTTGAAAGTTGATTGCTACTGTGTTATGTTAATACAACTATTTAAAGTTGCAGGTATTTTTTGTACTTCAATGTCCTTTAAAGGTAGGATTCTGAAAATAAATGTATACTTCATTGGCAGTGTATGTTTCTATTCATACTGGCCAATTCCAAGGATACCAGTCTTCCTGAATGTTTTTAAAAATGCTGTCATCCAATATGACTTCCATCTCTTGTGCTACAGGACAATTTCGGTTTTGATCTCCCAGCTGTGGAGGCTGCTACTAAGAAGCATGAAGCTATTGAGACAGACATTGCTGCATATGAAGAGCGAGTACAGGCAGTGGTGGCTGTGGCCAAGGAGCTTGAAGCAGAGAACTACCATGACATTAAGCGCATCACAGCAAGGAAAGAGAATGTCTACAGGCTGTGGGAATACCTACTGGAATTACTGCGAGCTCGCCGTCATCGTTTAGAAATGAATCTCAATTTGCAAAAGATTTTCCAGGAAATGCTGTATATTATGGACTGGATGGATGAAATGAAGGTATAGAAATCAGCTCTTCTGTTGTTGTCGAGATGTACTTGGGGGTTTCTTTTAATTATAACTTACATGTTAAAACATCTAAGAGTTAAGAGTAGATTTTTATAGCACTTATGCCAATCATGCAAGATTAGGAGGCTTCACATTTCTTTCTAAATAACTTGTTCAATATGTTCTCAACTCTTTGGGCAGGATTTTTCCTGCGAACTTCTGAACCCTGCTGTCAGGCTCAAATGTGAGTCAGAAGCCCTCGATGTGTGGGCAACAGTCACTCATTATGATTTTCAATTAATGGCCAGAGTGCAGCTCGCTGTCCAATTAAGGACGGTGAGTGGGCACTCTAAGCTGGAGGGCCAATCAGAGGCTTTCCAGCTTGAAAGCAGCAGGAGGATGCAATGAAAGGCAAGTGAGGGAGACATACACAAGTGCCAGGCAATGACCATCTCAAACAAGAGAGAATCTAACCATCTCCCCTTGATGTTCAATGGCATTACCATCGCTGAATCCCCACTATAAACATCTTGGGGGTCACCACTGACCAGAAACTGAACTGGACCAGCCACATAAATGCTGTGGCTACAAGAGAAGGTCAGAGGCTGGGAATTCTGCGGTGAGTAACTCACCACCTGACTCTGCAATGTCTGTCCACCATCTACATGGCACAAGTCAGGAGTGTGATGGAATACTCGCCACTTGCCTGGATGGGTGCAGCTCCAGCAACACTCAAGATGCTCGACAGCATCCAGGACAAAGCATCCCACTTGATTGGCACCCCATCCACCACCTTCAACATTCACTCCCTCCACCACCAACGACTCACCAAGACTCCATTGACAGCACCATCCAAACCCGCGACCTCTGCCACCTAGAAGGACAAGGGCAGCAGATGCATGGGAACACCACCACCTGCAAGTTCCTCTTCAAGTCACAGACACACTCCTGACTTGGAACTATATCACCATTCTTTCACTGTCACTGGATCAAAATCCTGGAACTCCCTAACAGCACTGTTGGTGTACCTACGCCCCAAGGACTCCAGTGTTTCAAGAAGGCAGCTCACCACCACCACCACCTTAAGGGCAATTAGGGATGGTCAATAAATGCTGGCATAGACAGCGAGGCCCACATCCCCTGAAATGAATTTTTAAAAAAGTGCTTCAAAATGGATGTGCCGTTTCTCCAACTTTTTAAACTTAAACTAAGAAATGACTTTTGCAGCCAGGCCACCACTGTGGTGGGGTGTTGGGGGGAGCCCCTTTACAGGGCAGCCTATGGCTGCTGCTACACCCAGCAGGCAGGGAGGAACTGCCTGGAGCATTGACCCCACAGTCTCTTGCCGGAAGCTGCCTCCCAGCAGTTAAACTGGCTCCTGGTGCCTCTGGGGACCTGGAGGCTGACTAGAAAATCCCAGTCGGCCTCCTTTAATTGTCCTTAAGTGGCCATTAATGACCTTAATCAGCTACCCGCAGCATGCGGACGGGTACCTCTGCCACTCCTGTCCCATTTCCACAAAAGTGGCCCGTAGGCAAGATGGAGCCGGGAACTGGCATGCAGGCCGGCGGTGCTATTTTTAGTACCCGTACACCTCTGATCCCGGCCCCAGAGGGGCCTAAAAATCAAGCCCTTTATGTTGTGTTCAGTATATTTGGCAAAGCTCTTAATGAAAGTTGTTGAAACTATTGCAGGTTCTATTGCTGTCACAAGACTATGGTAAACACTTACTTGGTGTTGAAGATCTCCTACAGAAACATGCACTGGTTGAAGCTGACATTGCTATTCAGGCTGACAGAGTGAAAGTTGTCAATGCTTCTGCTCAGAAATTTGCTTCTGAAGGAGAAGGTATGTTTTAAGCTTTATCTTTTTCTCTCAGCTTTTTAATTAGTATTTTGGGTGCTCCCATTATGGCTCAATGGGTAAGTAGTATAATATATATATATATATATATATATATATGTTAGCTTATCTCAGCCTGGCTAGTATTAAGTGTGCCTTGGTTTCCCTGAGGTAGGTAGGGGAGATTAAAAAATCATCTAGTATTTCAGTTCTCAATTGTGATTCAGTCATCCTTGCTGGGAAAGGCATGTGGTATGTCATTGAGCTATATACACCATCAAGGTAGGGTTGTTCCCTGATTTGTCTCAACTGATCTCAGCTAAGATGGCAATGAGGAAAAAGTGTCAAATACCAGAAAAATACAGTTTGTTAAATTTAGGAGCATAACAACATAACTGATAATGAGCACAAATGGAAAGTTGGAGCAAAGGAAAATCATCCCAGGCTACACTCATGTTGCATCTTTTGGCCAGCTTAAAATGACATTGGTGTAAACCTGCAAGCAGGTCATTTGTCATCTTCAAGCTGCCTTTGGTGCATAGCTATTGGAAGAGAACAGTGCAGGATGTCACTGCATTAGTTATTTAACATAACCACAGGGAATGGTAGAAGTCTCTGCTGGCATACAGGACCCTGTATTATTACTGTACTATTAAACTGAACTGAAATGGATTTTGTTATTAAAATCATAAACCTGTTGAAAGAAGAATTCTCCTCTTCTCCCTCTTCAGGTTACAAACCATGTGACCCGCAGGTTATTCGTGATCGTGTGACTCACCTGGAGTTCTGTTACCAAGAGCTTTGTCAACTGGCGGCTGAACGAAGGGCTCGTTTGGAAGAGTCTCGACGCCTCTGGAAGTTCTTCTGGGAGATGGCAGAGGAAGAAGGCTGGATCCGGGAGAAAGAGCAGATACTTTCATCAGCTGACTATGGCAAAGATCTGACTAGTGTGATTCGTCTTCTCAGTAAACACAAGGCATTTGAGGATGAAATGAGTGGACGTCGTGGACCTCTACAACAAACGATCAAGGAAGGTGAAGCAATGGTAGCTGAGGAGCACTTTGGATCAGAGAAGATTAAGGAGAGAATTACAGACATTCTGGAGCAGTGGGCCCACCTTGAGCAGCTGTCCGCAGTTCAGAAAAAGCGATTAGAGGAAGCTGCTAATGTTCACCAGTTTAAGGCTGATGGTGATGATATTGATGTGTGGATGTTGGATATTCTGAGGATTGTCTCCAGTAATGATGTTGGTCATGATGAATACTCCACTCAAGCCCTAGTGAAGAAACACAAAGACGTTGGTGAGGAGATTGCAAGCTACAGACAAATCATTGATGCACTACACGAACAGGGACAAAGCTTGCCTGATGAGTATTATAAGTCACCGGAAATAGAAGGTAGATTGACGGATATTGAGGAACGTTACAAGGAGTTAGCAGAACTGGCACGACTTCGTAAACAAGCCCTCCAGGATGCGCTGTCGCAGTACAAGATGTTCAGTGAAGCAGATGCTTGTGAACTATGGATTGATGAAAAAGAGCAGTGGCTGAACAGCATGGAGATCCCAGAAAAACTTGAAGATCTAGAGGTTATCCAACATAGGTAAGGAATAAAATGTTTGGATTATGAAAGTAGAAGATGACCATTGATTCAAGGCCTACCTTATACAAGATGTAATTGAAAATTGAAACGGGTTGAAATGGAGACCAGATATTCTAGATACATAGTTTGAGAATGTTTTCTTGTAGTTTGTAAGTAAAATTAATTTATTGATTACTTCAGTGTTACCATTCAAATTATTTGCTTTCAAAAAAGTATGCATAAGATGTATTTTGCTTTTAAATGAGCACCTTTGAATATCTAAATAGCACTGTATACAAGGCTTGTGTTATACCAGTGTATTGGAGATCTAGTTCTACATTGTCTACAATGGTGATAGCTTTGTCATGAATCTTGAGTCTAGTGTCAGAAATCACTACTAAATTAGAGGCAGGGCTCAATTAATGCCTCAAAAACAAAATACTATGGATGTTGGAAATATGAACCAAAAACACAAAATGCTGAAAAACATTCAACAGGTCAGGCAGAATATGTGGAGAGAGCAACAATTAACATTTCAGGTGGATGACCTTTCATCAGAATAATCATCCCTTAATGGCTCAGTGGTTAAATGCACAGCTGTTGTGGGATTCTATAACTCATTAACATAAAACAAGATCTCTGGATCCTTGGCCTAGACTGAGTTGTCTGATCACTGCTGGACTGTTGGTGAACACTACAATTTGTCCACATACCACCCGGGTTTGAGAAGCTAACAACTTGCCAAGATTTCTGCTTCTAATGACTATCCAGTGATGTCTGCTGAAACACACCCTTGTGACACATCAGGTGTGCATATAAGACTGAGCTAGACAGTGATACCTTCACAATTAAAGAGCCTACCAGTGCTTATTGTCCCAGCTCATGTGTAATGAAAGTCCACTATGGCAAAGTAACAGAAAGCTGAAATTATCAATGACATCTTATTGCAGCATAAATTGTTTTCTTCACATATGGAGAGAAAAGGAATAGCAAGTTAGAAATAGAAACTATTAGATAAATACAAAACTAACCAAATATTGGGCTTTTTAAAATGTTTCCAGGGTCTGTTCAATATTTTTATTTTTAAAGCATTAGGGAGTCAATCCCCTAATCCGGCTCTTGATTTATCCAAGCTTAATTTTTATATTTCTGCTCCAGGTTTGAAAGTCTGGAGCCAGAGATGAACAACCAGGCTTCTCGTATAGCAGTGGTGAACCAGATAGCTCGTCAATTGATACACAGTGGGCATCCCAGTGAGAAGGAGATCAAAGCACAGCAAGATAAGCTAAATACAAGGTATGTCAGTCTCACAAAGGATAAAGATTATGGCTGATAAGAAAATAGAACTCGATAGTGAAGTTTTGTAGAAAAGGCAATTTTTGCATTGAGCATCAATATCTATGGAACCACATTGCCTAATTTTAATACATGATTATGGTTTTTGTGAATCTTGATGCACACCTCCTATAGTAGTACCCCAGCCTACCTGGGCATATTGAAAGAGACCTGCCTTTGCTGACTGCCATGCAGCTGAGAGATTGTCACCAAGTTGTGCTGTCCATTGGAGCCTCACCTTCAGACTACATTTAGCACTTATTCTAGAGTCCTCAATGCATTGAATTACTTTGCTACCAGCTAATTTCAAGCTACTACCAGTTACATTTACCACATTAGTCAGTAGGTCATACGCTAATGCATCAAAAAATTACAACAGCCTTAATTGCCACTTTTCATTTTTGACAGAAATAAGTGAACTCATTTTAATTTTACCACAATAGGAGCGTATTTAGACTCCCGTCTCAAGTTTGTTTAAATTGTGAAGTTTCATTAAGTCCAAACTGTGCTGATATTTTACATTTCCTGCAGTTCTCAGTCAGAGTTAGAGAGCAAACTAACAATTTCTGTACCAAGAAAAAATTCTACATAGTTGTAACTTGTAGACTTGAGGTCCATGGACTTCAAAAAAGCACAGTGCAGCTCTATTGAATTATGTCATGGTTTGTATGATTTGAATTCATCTGCTGCCTGTTAATTGGACTAAGGCATAACTTCAGCTGTACCATGCAAAGCTGAGAGTTTTTTTTTTCATGTTTGTTCATTTGCTGCTAGATTTGTGTTCACTGGTTACCTAACACAGTGTAAGCAATTATGTGACCTGTTAAATATAGTAGTTTTCCATTTACATGGATCAGACTTAAAACTGTTAAGTCAGATGTACATTTAATTTTTCCAAAAGATAATTACAATTTATTGGAGTGAATCATTTGATATATCAAACTTGGCATAGAAAAACGAGAGTTAAAAATCAAAGTAGATGACACACAGAGGCTTAAGCACACTGACATCTTGGGCTGAATTTTTAGGCCCCACGGAGTGGGAGTGGGAATGGAGGCAGGTGGTTTGACAATACCAGCACCAGCCAGTTTCACCCAAGTGTGGGGAATGTGGTCCTGCCATCCAGCCTGATCCATAACGAGGGCCAACTAAGATCGTTAAAGAGCTCATTAAGGGGAATTTTCTGATTTTCATGGAGCTGCACATTCTGTCTGAGGCAGACCAGCTGAATGGAGGCGGACACGCAGTAGGCAGCTAGTCATGGCCTCCTCAGGGAGTTAGCTGGGTCCCATAAAAAGGGTGAACGGCACAGAGGGGGCATCACCTGTTGGGAGACAGCTGCCATCGGCGCAGTGCAGGTGGTGGGGAGAGTGGGCAGTCAGCGCTTGGGCAGTGCTGGGGATCATCACCCTCCTGGGGGCAAAAGAGCAGGGGGCAAGGCTGTCCAGCACATTTGGGAGGGCCATCTGAGCACAAGGAAGGCGGCAACTGGCAATGGGAGCATGATTCTCTGATTTTGGGCCTGGTGGTGATGAGGAGCAACACCCTCCACAGGAAGGGCAGAGCCCTGCGCATCAGGAGAGCAGGGGAGAGGGGCGAGAGATGAGGGACAAGAAGAACACATAGACCCTAGGCTGAGGGTATGGCCTATCGCCAAAGGCAGAGCTACCTGGAGATGACTGAGAACCAGTGCTGCAGGAGACTGCCTCTTTCCAGGCAGATGGTCACAGTCACTGTGCTCTCGTCGCTGAAGACCTCACACCCCACAGTGCTGGTTGCCATGCCCTGCCAGTAGCTGTCAAAGTCACTGTGGCCTTGAACTTCTTCACTTCTGGCTTCTTCCAAGGATCAGCTGTGGACATTGATGGCATATTGCAAACAGCACATCTAGCAGGTTACTGATACCCTATTTGCCAGAGCTGGATAGGACAAACAATCCCAGACAAATGGAGCCTTGCAGGCACAAAGGGCAGTGGGTTTCGTCCCAAGGTTCAAGGCATCATCGATTACACCCATGTAGTCATCAAGGCACCCAGCGACTGCCCATTCAGATTCAACAACAGGACAGGCTTCCGCTCCCTCAACATTCAACTGGTCTGCAACCACAACAAGAGCTTCCTCCATGTGTATGCTCACTTTCCTGGCAGCTGCCATGACTCCTTCATCCTCCAGCAGTCCAGACTGCCGCAGCTCTTCACTCCAACCATGTTTCTAGGATTCTAGGGAACAAGGGATATCCCTTGAAGAGATGTCTACTCACCCCTCCTCATAAGCCCCAGACAGAGGCACAGAGGCGATACAACCAAAGCCATCTGTTCAGCTGGACCACCATTTAGCAGGCCATCGGGCTTCTGAAGATGCCATTACAGTGCCTGGATCGGTTGTGTGGTCCCCTGCAATACCCACCTGCAAGGGACTCATTCATTATGTTGGTCTGTGCGCACTCCATAACATGGCCCTCCAGAGAAGTGTGGACCTTGAGGACAGGGAGGTCACAGCTCATTGGAGAAAGAAGAGGTGGAGGGGAAAGATACAGAACACCCCAAGATGCTGCAGTTGCACTAGGAGGTGGCCGGGGCTCTAAGGTCTCGTCAGAATGCCATGATTGTCAAGGATCATCATTCAGGAACATTTCAACTGAGCTCCTGTGACCTCGGATGAACAGCATGGAACTCACTCTGAAGTGCCTGTGCTAACATTTCCATTAAAGATGCAGCCTGAAACTCTGAAAGAGTGAAAGGTGTACTTTAGCCTGGAGGTTTCACCGTCACTACTGAGACACTCTTGTTCTCCTTCACCACCTCATACGTCTTCTTATCCTGCCATTAATAAAAGGAGTCTCACACGTCTGGCTTCAAATTTCATTATTTACATGATGCTCATAAAGGAAAACAGTGCACAGATACAGGAAGAAGATATCCCAGTGACCCACTCAGTGCTCTGCGCAATGTGGTGGCTTCCACGCTCGGCCACTTCCATGTGGTGCTCACCTTGTGGCCCCAGAGGAGATGGAGGCAGCGTGTTCACTTGTCTCGACTTGCAAGTGAGATGCCTGTGGGGTCTTCCTCGTCATGGAGGTGCACGTAGGGGCATCTCCTGCAGCTGCTGCACCTGAATCATTGGTGCAGATTTTATCTGCGCTGGTGGACGGTGCACTTATAAAGTGTGATGGTGCTTCTTCGGAACTTTGCTGCTCCTCTTGGTCCGGTGATGTTGAGGGAGAGGTCTCCTTGGCTTGATGTCTGCACTTGTGGGAGACACAAGAAGCAGTTATGAGGTAGGGTCTTGGAGAGCAGAGGCCTCTGCAATGCTGAAGCTTCCCAATGCAAATCAAGTTCGTCTCAATACCATAGAGGAGGAATTCTTGGAGTGTATACGGGATGGTTTTCTGGACCAATACGTTGAGGAACCAACTCGAGAACAGGCCATCCTAGACTGGGTATTGTGTAATGAGAGAGGAATAATTGACAGTTTAGTGGTGAGCGACCATAATATGATAGAATTCTTCATCAAGATGGAGAGTGACATAGTTGATTCTCAGATTAGGGTCCTGAATCTTAGGGCTGGTAAAATTCAGCCCTTTGTGTTCTTCCAGGCTGCAGTAACAGCACTCAGTGGGCAGCCACAGTAATGGCTACTGTGGTGTGTTTAAATCGGGCCTCCACTTGAGTCGACCCTCTCCATTCTCGCTCCCTTAGTTGCTGATTGGCCACCAAACCCGTCTCCATGACAATTAAGGGGGTGTTCCAGTGAAACCCGGGGCCAATTCCTGTTTCCTTTGGGGGTGGGTTCAGGTCCCAACTTCCATTTGCCACCTCCACTGCGAAAATCCAGCCCCATGGTTCCTGATTTTAACTGCCCCCACCTGGCAGAAACCTGGAGGGGGGAAACAGTTAAAATAATGCATACCATTTATCCCCACCAATCCCACTTCCTTTCTGCTGTATCCCCATATTTAACCTCTTTTGAGCAGGCGAGCAAGACACCCACAGGAAGGAAGCTGGGCCCAGTTTTAAATATGCAGATTGGGTCTCATCAGGATCCAGATTGCAATTTCAAGTTTAGGCGCAGGGGGGGTGGACAGTGGGTGGTGTTGGCTACACCATCTGGAAAAACCTGCCAGGAGCCAGATCCTGGGCTAAAGAGGCACAGAGGTAAGTTGTAAATTTATTTTTCAGGTTTTCCTGTGGGTCGGGAGGGGCACAATACTATGTTTACCTGGAATTTTGATTTCATTTTGCTATTCTGATTCTAGATGGAGTCAATTCCGTCAACTAGTGGACCAAAAGAAAGATGCACTCAATTCTGCACTCAGCATTCAGAACTACCACCTTGAATGCAATGAAACAAAGTCTTGGATTAGGGAAAAGACCAAAGTCATTGAATCCACGCAAGATCTGGGCAATGATCTTGCTGGTGTCATGGCCCTCCAAAGGAAATTAACTGGAATGGAACGTGATTTGACAGCTATTGAAGCTAAACTAGATGACCTGCAGAAAGAAGCTGAAAGACTTGCTGCTGAACATCCTGAACAGGCACATGCTATTATGAACCGTCTTGCAGAAATTAATGATGTCTGGGAAGAAATGAAATGTACTTTAAAGAACCGAGAAGAATCACTTGGTGAAGCAAACAAGCTTCAGCAATTCCTGCGTGATTTGGATGACTTCCAATCCTGGCTATCAAGAACCCAAACAGCTATTGCTTCTGAAGATATGCCTAACACCCTGGCAGAAGGAGAGAAGCTGCTCACCCAGCACGAAAACATCAAAAATGAAATTAATAATTATGAGGAAGACTACCAGAAAATGCGTGACATGGGTGAAATGGTAACGCAGGGACAAACGGATGCACAGTATATGTTCTTACGCCAGCGTCTGCAGGCTTTGGATACTGGATGGAATGAGCTGCACAAAATGTGGGAGAACAGACAGAATCACCTGTCCCAATCTCATTCATACCAACTGTTCTTAAGAGACACAAAGCAAGCAGAAGGGTTCCTCAACAACCAGGTAAGCTAATCTCAGAGTCTTATATTTATTTTGACTTCCAGTTCCAACTTAAAACCTGGAGCATTTGGTATGTATTATGTTTCTAGCACTGACAGAGAACTCGGTTGCTCACATAGTAAGATTTTTTCCTTTTTTAAAAATTATTTTACTTAAATCTGATGGAAACCAAAATTCCAGTGGTCCACTGTTTGGAACCTGCTATCTTTTGGTCCAGATCAGCAGAAAATGCTCAACCGATCAGATACAGACAGTGAGATAGGTGAAGTAATCTGTTGATAAGATTTTTTTTGTATCTGTCATTAGGTTTTTTAACGTGCGTTACTCTAAATAAATGAGTTGGAAATCAAAATAGAGTAATATAAAGAGAAAGCTCATAAGAATTTGGAAAATTCTGGACTGTAATTGGGGCCAGACCAAGAAATATCTTTTGATGAGCACCGATGACTTTAAATGTGGAACTAGTTGTTTTCTGTGCAATGTGTTTTTGTTTTCTGATAACAAGTGACAGTTCAAAGTTGACAATTCATTGATTTGTTGAAATAAAGGAGTATGTGTTGGCACACACTGAAATGCCCACCACACTAGAGGCTGCTGAAGCTGCCATTAAAAAGCAAGAAGACTTCATGACTACCATGGATGCTAATGAAGATAAGATCAACGGAGTGGTGGAGACAGGCAGGAGACTAGTCAGTGATGGCAATATTTATTCTGACAAAGTCCAGGAAAAAGTTGACTCTATTGATGAAAGGTAAAAAAAAATCTAATGAAGTGAGGTTCAGTCCTTTTTGTAAATCCATAAGTTTAATATCCTAAATGTGTGAAGTAATTTCTCTGAAAATAATTATATTCTGCTTTTCTAGGAGTGACTTGTTACTATACGTGCTTCATTATCTAGAGTTGGAGCCTTGTTTTGTTGGAGAACTTACTCTAAAAGGAATTTTCATTGAGTGCCATTTTGCAATACCAAATTTTAGCCTTTATTCAGCAAGGCAACCAGATCCTTTACACTTGACATAATGGAAATGTAATTGTATACGTCATTATTAAATGAGCATTAAAAGAATTCATGGTAGAAATTATAATACAATTACAAACAGCCCAGTAATGATTTTACTTGTCTTTTGAAAAGCCGTTTCTGGAAAAAGTACCCTTTTCTGATAAATTGTCCTAACATGTAAATGATCTCTTCCCATTTTTCCTTTTACTTTGCATTCTGTGACAACCTTCAGACCAGTTTAATGATGGCTCTTGAAAGCTAATCGGCAATTACAAGAGTTGAAAATTGTTAGCTGTTTGAACCATGATAAATGTCTCCCCATTCACCCACTCCCCCAGAAAAAACTGCAGTTCCAGCAGAATAGTAAATAGCTTTAAATATTCTGAGGGTAGAATGTTTGTCACATTTTAAATTCAAAATGAGAAAAGCATAAGAAGTTCCTCGGGATCTTTTAACTGTTGTGTTCCTATTGTCAATACAGTTTCTCATATCCATGATCTTTACCAAGTACTTACTGTCCATTCTCATTCTTATGCCCCAAGTTTTGCCAATTACTCTAACGAGAGAAGCCTTTGGAGTGTTGGCTTAAAAGGCTGCTTAAAGTTATTCCTGGTCAGTCCAGAGATTCCCCAAACAGAACCATCTCTAAATGCAAACATCAGAGGTCAACTTTCATATTCAGAGGATAATTTTTCTGTAAGAAATTCTTAATGCGCTCCCCACTAACAACTTTCTCCAAAAAGTCAGAGCAAAAGGAGGCCAGTGATTTTTGGTCGCAACACACATTCCACTTAGTTCTACAGAGCTGTTTTAAATTCGATTTTTTTTGACACCCAAAACACTAAGATTTACTGTTAGAAGGAGATTTCACTCTGCATTGTCCAGATTACAGTTGATGACCTGGCTATTAGCAAGAGCGAAGTGGTGATGGCTGACAGTAACAAAAGCCATTTCATTGCCCAGGTAACCTACTATCCCAACTGTGTGCAACAGTAAGTGATGGAAGTCTGAAAATATTAGCAATATTCTGCAATATCCATTTTGTCTTCAAAGCTTGTGAGACTTCAGTTTCAGTCCATGTTCGATCGGGATGCACCTTAAAGCTCAGGTGCATTCAACTCTTACATGAAGTGCCCCATGACTCTCGAATTAGATTTATTCTTGCATTTCGCCTAATCTGAACCATTAGCTCATGTTACACCTTTGTACTGCAATGTAGTTTTCAAGATGTAGTTATTGTATTTAGTTTATAAAGTTGGTAAATTCTGCTCTTTGACACACTCGAACTGCAATTGGTATATCAGAGTGCAATATAGGATTAGAAAAGGGGAAGTTACATATTGAAAAGCTAGTGCATTGTGACCCAATAGCAAAAAAAATTAAATTTTTTTTCATTTAGAAATTATTCTAAACAACTTCTTGAAAATGTTACTATTAAACTCAACCTACAGACATAAGAAGAACCGTGAGGCTGCCAGTGAACTACTTATGCGTCTTAAGGACAATAGAGACCTACAGAAATTTCTTCAAGACTGCCAGGAAGTAAGCTTGCTATACAACATATTTTTACCAAAGTAACACAATACTACTTTGTGTTATATGTGTATTGTAGATTATAAATGTTATATTCCCGGAACACACACTGTTTTTGTTCAACAGCTGTCCCTTTGGATCAGCGAGAAGATGCTCACTGCTCAGGACATGTCCTATGATGAAGCCAGAAATTTGCACAGCAAATGGCAGAAGCATCAGGCTTTTATGGCAGAGCTTGCATCAAATAAAGAATGGCTGGATAAAATTGATAAGGTATGATAGCGTGTTGAAAACTCAGAAATCTGTTTCTGTAATAAATATAATGTAGGTTCCCGTGATTTTTTATTTACAGTTTGAGAGAACTATTGTCAACTCTGAGATGGCAATAAAAAATGCAGTAATTGACCCCAGCTGCTGCTTCTTGTGCAATCCTTCGGGAACAGGATGACTTTCTTCTACTCCAGGATTGTGGGTCCTTAAGTGACTGAATAGTTCAATTCTGGATCCACACACTCTGCCACAGGTGGGGCAGGTGGTGTTTGGTGACGCAAGTGAATGGGATGCTTGAATTTCCGAACTCTTGCACTTGGTCGCTGCCTGGGCATGTCGATGTTGTTCGAACTGGCTGGCACCTTCGCGGATGCTTCTCCATTTTGGGCAGTCTTGGGCAAGAGATTCCCATGAATCAGTGGAGATGTCACATCCTTGCAGTGTTTCCTTTGCTCTCCTGGTAGCTTCTTGCTGTGATGGAACTTGGAGTAGAAAATGCCTTTAAAATATACAAACTGGATGGTTTTATTTTAATTTAAAAAAAGTCAACAGATGAAACTCTCCGCCGAACAAAGGCGGTCAGGCATGCGGACGATGTGGCCCGCCCAACGTAACTGACTAGCCATGACCAGTGTCTCGATACTGGGGATGTTGGCCTGAGAGAGGAAACTGATATTAGAGCACCTGTCCTGCCACTGAATTTGCAGGATCTTGCAGAGGCACCACTGGTAATATCTCTTTAGGGTTTTGAGATACTTGCTGTACAGTGTCCATGTTTCTGACGCATGCAGGAGGGCAGGCAACACTGCAGCCCTGTAGAGCATGAGCTTGGTGCCAGGTTTGAGGTCTTTGTTGTCAAACACTCTTTTCCTCAGACGACCGAAGGCTGCGCTGGCACTTTGGAGGCAGTGCTGAGTTTCATCGTGAATGTCTGCCTTTGCTGAGAGGAGGCTCCCAAGGTATGCTTACCTGATGCATGTAAAAATTCAGCGATAAAAAATTACTAATACATAACGTTGTTTTAGTGATTTGCTGTAGTACTGCAGAGTTCAAAGATTGATTTTTAATTTGTGCTCTCCCCTTTTTGACCTTTTTCCAAATCAGCTTTATAATCTTAACCTGTGTAGTTACCTAACAAGAAGGTTGCTTCATCTTCTATCATTATGTAAGTCCACATAAGTTTGGAGTTTAGCTAGTTGTTACTTGAAAGAACATGTTTAATTTGAGATGTAACTAGTGGACTGTAATGGGTTTGAATATATACACCTGAAAATTCCATGGACTCCTCCCTTCTCCACTTCCCACCAATCTATGCCATTTCTCCTTTCTCCGGGAGTTCTGTCAGATTTCCAGCAGGACACCAGGAAAAAGAATGGAATTTCAGGGACATAATTCTTTTTAATTGCTCCCTTTGGTTTCCCGTCACTAGTTCTCCATTCCTTTATATTGAATTTACTTATTATAATTGTTTTTAAAAACTGCATTCTTTCTCAGTACTGCATGGCTTTACCTATGATTGTAAAACAGCAGTGCTGTGATGAGCTGAGCTGCAACAGCACTGGTCAGTATGAGAATTGGTTCAATGGATGATGTTTCTGCTGTAGTTCTTTGCAGCATCAATTCAGTGGTCAGAATATAGTTTTTACTATTGTTGTTTGGATCAAGCTAGTGTTTAGTACTTGGGTTATTGACTTGAGTGGTGGCCACGTGTAAGCAAATAAGAAATTCATACAAAATGTGTAGTGGTATGAAAGCTAATTAGATCCAAAGAAATGTTTGTAGGTTTATTGACTTGTTCTATTTCCCTTGTCCATGTACCATTTCCAAATGTTTATAGAACTGTCTGTTCCAAAAGTTGCGCTAGTGCCATCTGAGTGTTAAAATAAAAGCAAAATACTGCGGATGCTGGAAATCTGAAATAAAAACAAAGTTCTGGAAATACTCAGCAGGTCTGGCAGCATCTGTGGAGAGAGAAGCAGAGCTAACGTTTCAGGTCTGTGACCTTTCATCAGAACTAAATACTAGCTTGATCCAAGCCACAATACTAAAAGCTACATTCTGACCACTGAATTGATGCTGCAAAGAACTACAGCAGAAACACCATCCATTGAGCCAATTCTCATACTGACCAGTGCTGCTGCAGCTCAACTGATAGTAAAATTTTAGCTAAACTTTAAATCCCCTCTAACACGCACCCCCCCCCCACCCACCCCCCCCCCCGCCCCGCCGACTGAGTTCTCAATAAATTAAATAACCTATCCCCCCAGAAAACCAATTTTTTAAATGGCTAACTTTCAGCACCATTTTCTCCCCCCCCCCCCCCCCCCAACCAAATTCAGCAGCTTTGACCCTCAACCCCTTCCCACCATCCCCACAACCAATTGGAGTGGTTTCCCCCCAACCTGCATATTTCACTCCTCCCCGCTCTCCACCACTGTTACGCCTCGGACCTCCATACGGAGATCCGAAGGTGTGGGAATTCCATCCCAGTAGCCGGAATATCAGCGTGGGACGGCTGTCATTACAAGGTGAGTGTTTATTTGTTCCTTTTAATTTTATTAGCATATGTAGATTAAGGCTCCA
This sequence comes from Heterodontus francisci, assembly GCF_036365525.1. NCBI lineage: Eukaryota > Metazoa > Chordata > Chondrichthyes > Heterodontiformes > Heterodontidae > Heterodontus > Heterodontus francisci. The sequence goes on along the minus strand of NC_090383.1, from coordinate 66,321,937 downwards.
CCGCCGAGTGCCAGGTGGGGGGGAATCACACTGAGTTTCACCGCCGCCGGTAAAATGCGGTGAGGCCTTCTCAGCATCGGGGGTCGTGGCGGGCCTCTCCCTGAGGAATTTCCCGTCCCCGCCCCCCCCCCCCCCCCCCAACCACCACCACCGTCACGACCGCTGACATTGGAGGGCTAGTAAAATTCAACCCCCCTCATCGCATCAGGAATTCTTCTGTGTGCTACCCTGCCATGTCATCCATCCAGGTTTTCTTTATTGTTTGGTGCTTTGGATTTCATTGTGGACATTTATTTAATGTTGTACACAGTGTCCTTTAGGTGTCAGCACACCAGGATCCTCACATACTGGAGTACTTTATATTTATAGGCAAATGCAAAGGATTTATTGTGTGGGAGGTGGTTAACAACTTAAGCTACATATAGTAGCTTGCTTGAATTTCCACAATTACCAAGATTAGCTGCTGTGAAAACTGGTAAATTGCTGAATATTATTTCAATTTATCCTGTAGGAAGGAATGCAGTTAATTGCAGAGAAGCCAGAGACTGAGGTGGTTGTGAAGGAAAAGCTGACAGCCCTGCACCATTTGTGGGAAGAACTAGAATCTACTACACAGGCCAAAGCTCAGCGCCTGTTCGATGCCAACAAAGCAGAGCTTTTCACCCAGAGCTGTGCCGATTTAGACAAATGGCTGCATAACCTGGAAGGTCAGCTCCAGTCTGATGATTATGGCAAGGACCTTACCAGTGTCTCTATTCTACTTAATAAACAACAGGTACATACCCAATAATAGTTTAGACAAGGAAACATGGACCAGCTGAACCTTTAAATGTTTGTTTTTCTTTTCTATATTCCTCTGATCAGGCATTTCAAACTCCATGATCAAAGACAACTTTTGTTAGGCATGTTGGTGAAGAAATATATGTTCAGAGCTTAGAAATGATTCTCACTGCTTTAGTAACAGATTTCAGTGATTCAAAATATATTTTTATCCACAAATAGCAATATGTAAATAACAAACCTAAATGCAGAGTGAAGATAGCATCTTTGGGAAATTAATTGCAGTATTATACAGAACCCAGCTACAGTTTATCCTTTTCAAGATGATGTGAAATAGTAGGAAATTTTACTAGATTAAGAATAAAAAAAATCTTAATTTTGGTTACTTTTGCATATCTTTCATTAGGTCTTTTTCTCTAAATAGAGTATTTCAGTAAAATTTTCATCACGGATTGCTGTTACTAATTCAAAACAAGTAATAAGTTTTTCTAGCCCATTTGCTTTTTAGTAGAGTAAGCTGTAAATTTAATAATAAGGAATAACCTGGGTTAACTATGGGAAATATAACATTCAGGCTGGGTAGTTAGGTGGTTTCTATGGGTCACATTGCCAATTTAGTATTAATGCGGTGAATCTACAACAGCAACAACTTTCATTTATACAGAACTTTTAACATAGTAAAACCTTCCAAGGTGCTTCACAGAAGTGTTACCAAACAAAATTTGGTACCACTCCACATAAGGAGATATTCGGATAGATGAAGGAGGTAGATTTTAAGGAGCATCTTAAAAGAGGAGAGAGTGGGAGAGAGGCAGAGAGGTTTAGGAAGGGAGTTCCAGAGCTTAGGGCCTTGGCAGCTGAAGTACAGTCGCCAGAGGTGGAGCAATTGATATCAGGGATGTGCAAGAGACCAGAATTAGCGAAGTACATAGGTCTTAGAAGGTTGTCGGGCTGGAAGAGGTTACAAAGATGGGGAAGGGCAAGGCCAGAAGGGATTTGAAACGAGGATGAGAATTTTAAAATTGAAGCAACTTTAATATGCTGAAATAATTTGTACAAATCGATTAACAGTCTCAGGATTTCTGATAATATCTGTTTTCTGTTCCCACAAAGAGAAATTCCATAGTACTTACAGCACATTTGTCATTTGGTACAACTTAAAAACTGCTTTTTTACACTATTATTAGATGTTAGAAAATCAGATTGAAGTGCGAAAGAAAGAAGTGGAGGAACTGAAGGGTCAGGCCAAGGTTTTGAGCCAAGAAGGTAAAGATACTGATGAGGTGGATAGCAAGCGCACGATAGTTGAAAAAAGATTTTTGCAGCTACTGGAACCACTACATGAAAGAAAACACTACTTGTTGGCATCTAAAGAAATTCATCAATTCAACAGAGATCTGGAGGATGAGATTGTAAGTAGGAGCACCAATGTACATTATTTAAACAGTGCACATTAACTTGTACTTTGTTTCGACTTGACTAAAATCCCTGCAGATATTAGAAAATGTTTCTATACATCACTGTGTTGTCATGGGTTTAAACTTTTTTTTAGTACTGATTGTTTGATCAAAGATTACATTGCCTGACTACAAAGTAGCTGTAATTCAGGTGTTTCAAAAGTGGAAGCATGTAAATATACTTAGTTGCACTTTTAATTATGTTTGAAAGGACATCCAATTGTTAGTAAAGGTAAAACTGCCAACACTAAAACATAATGCTTATATGAAATGTCTTTAATTTGTTCCTTTTTTTTCCTCCTTCCCAATTTGAAGGTAGAGAAACATTAAAATTAAATTCTGGACTCCATTTTATTCATTTCTTTTACAAAATTACACATTCTTATTACTCTGTAAAATTGAAGAATGCAACTTACTTGCATACGTGATGGGCACATGAACTTTCAGGCATTTTCTTGTTTAAGTTCTTCAGTCCAGAAATATACTTTTAAAATGTATGAACGAGTGGAGAGCATTCTCCAGCAAAATTGCCTGGGAAAAAAGTGCATAAATTCACTAAAAGCGCCAACAAAGATTAATAAGACCATATTTTTAAAAAAAAGCAAACCAAGCACTCAGGTTCATTTTTATCTTTCAGTTGTGGGCTGAAGAACGCATGCCTCTCGCAACATCCACCGACCATGGCCACAACCTCCAGACGGTACAGATGCTGATCAAGAAAAACCAGGTGACACAGATGAAAAATATATAAGAGTACAAATGTTTTGAAAATGTAGCATGGTTGTTCACTGCTAGTGGCCTAATAGCCAAGATGTTAGTTTGGCTCAGTCTGCTGCCTCTGAGTCAGAGTTATGGGTTCAAGCCTCCATTCCAGAATTTTAAAATATAATCTACACCGAGGGCTGGATTTTACCTTAGGGGGACGGGAATTCGCCACCCGCTTCCGCCTAACCTGGGGATCCGTCCTATATTTTCCGGGTCGCCGGGCTTTAATTGTCCCGAGGCGGGACTTCCACCCACTTGAGGGAGGAGGTCCCGCCTCAGTGAGCTGCCGACCAGTCAACAGGCCCGCAGCTGTTAGTCCCAGCAGCGCCACTGGGAGCGGTGGCCAATGCTGGGACTGCAGCCCAGCCGATGCCATGGAGCCTGGAGACAGGGTAAGTTAGGCTTGCCTCACCAGGGGGATCGGTCCTTCCCTGGTGAGGCTGGAGTGGTCGTTTGGGGGGAGGCGGGTGTCTTTGGTCCCGGGGGTGGATTGGGAGGCAGGGACAGCGCCCTCCATCGGGCACCCTGTGCCCAAATGCCATGGCCCCTCCCCCAGGGCGCGAAAAGGCTGGAAGCTATCGCTGGGCGGCCTTTCACGTCCCCAGCACGCCCACTTGCCACGAGTAAAATACCCATGGAGGCGGGCGAGGGCCCTTAATGGCCGTTAAGTGGCCACTTAATGGCCTTGATTGGCCTCGGGCGAGCAGGCTGTTCCCCCACCCCCCTCCCCCGCCCGACCGCCATAAAGTTCACCGGAGGCAGGAGCGGGGCGGTAGACCTCCCAAAGCCTCCCGCTCAATTTTACGCCGCCCCCGCAATACCATCTGACCCGCTGGGGAGGCATAAAATTCAGCCCTTCAGACTTCATTGCACTACTGAGGAAGTGCTGGATTTTCAGAGGTGCTGTCTTTTATATGAGATGTTAAACCGAGCTTTGTCTGCCTATGCAGTTGAATCCCATGGCACTTTCTTGAAGAAGTTTAGTGAGATATCTCAGTGGCTTAGCTAGCATTCATCTTCAACCAATGCCATGTAAACAGATTAACTGGTTATTCATGTCATTGCTGTTAGTACATTCACTGCTATGGTTGCTTACAAAACAACGGTGATTATACTTCAAAAATAACTGTGGCTGTGAATTGGTTTGGAAGATCTTGAATATGTGAAAGGCACTATTCAATGCAAGTTATTTTTCTTTCTGTAATGTAGAAGAACAAACACAAAATCTGTTGAGCTTCTTGATCATAATTATTTTATTGGAAAGTTAACATTACTTCATCAGATAAATTAAGTTTACTGTTTTTCACAGTATTAAACTGCAGTTACCACTACTTAAAACATCCATATTTGAAATGAGCAGTCACTTGTATCGGCAAAAATCAATATCATCAGTTTCAGAGTTGCTAGTTATAGTGTCTTAAATACTCTAAACAGCAGTTTCTGCCCAACATAAATAAACACTAATTCACATCTTCTTGCACTGCAAGAACAAACATAAGTAGATAGCACCTTGGTAGTGTGCACTGAATGTACTAAAAGAGCCTTATTGAGGGAGACTTCACTTCCCTTTAGCTGTGTCAGCTTTGTTGAGTGAGAAACATTGGCCCAGATTTTGTGGCAATAATAATGATGAGGCTAGCAGCACTAGCCATAATTACAGAGTAAATCTGACAGTAACCTCTGGCACTGCACATGCACAGTTAAATGTAGTGTTAAGACCAGATGAGAAAGAGGTCTGGGGTTCCCTTTCAGCCTTCACTTGATCTTACCATAACGGGGTTTAATTTTAAACACATCATGTTTTTAGCTCCCCCTTGGTGAATCCTTATTCACTACTTTCTAATTATAAGGCAAAGAAATCAGCACAAACAGGCTTTCTTAGGTTTAAAGAAGAAAAAGTGAAATTTATTAAACACTAATTCGGTTGACACCGAGGGATACACGACGCATCCACGCTAGCATGCATACGCAATACACACATGCAAATAGAGACAGAAAAGAGCAGAGGAAAAATAAAGTGGAAAAGTTTGAGGCAATAGCTGAAGAGTTGTTACGGTTCTTCGAGCTCACTGTAGAAACCTTGATTGTAGGTGGATCTTGCTTTTAGTTGGGGCCCAGTATTATTCTTAAACCTTGTTCGCTGTCGGAGAACTTTTCTCTCTTGGGGTTCATGTGTCATCAGTGGATTCAGAGGCTTGTGAGAAAGAGATGGGAGCAGACAGGAGAGAGATCTTCACAGTACAGGAGCAAACAGTTTTCTGCCCAAACTGTTGGTACAAATTCAAAAAGCTCAGGTTGCCCAGCAAGTTAGTCATGTGACCAGCTGGTTTGACCATTTTTGTATTCCGCCATCTTAGCAGTCAACCTGGAATGCGAGCTCCCCCACCTTCAACGTCTGGTGATCAAAAGTCCATTGTGGGTTGAATGTCAGGGAATGACTGCTTTGTCCTTCCAAACACTATCTGTTAATATGCAAATGTCTTTGCCAGCCACGGCTGATCTGTTCAACAAGTCTTCCCCTCACTCCAGTAACAGTTTAAAATCATTGTTCATGACAAAATTAATGTGCCTCATTCTTGGCAGATGAGGGCCTAGCCTGACAGTAGAAACCCAGAAATTGCTGTTAGACGTACCCTGCTCCTCAATAGAACATAGAACAGCACAGTACAGGCCCTTTAACCGACTCTAAGATCAAACTAACTACCTACCCTTCATTCTACTATCATCCATGTACCTATCCAAGAGTCCTTGCCAGTAGACTCAGCACTGAAATCACTAACAGCATAAATTGGGGTAATTAGGAGCAGGGTTTTTGGATTTTGAGTCGGGTGCCCGATGTCGGGGTCAAGTGGGGGCCCTGACCCTGCACTATGAGGAACAGTCACCCAGCAGTGATTTTCTCTCAATTGACCAATTAGTGGCCAAATGTCATGCTCACCATCCAGCTACGGATGGTGGGCAGGCTCTCGAAGTGGCAGCCTCCCATTTCTTGAGGAGCCCTCTCAGCAACTTTTAACAAATTTTGAATAAAAACTGGCTACTGTAGCCAGGCCACTATTGTGGATAGGGAACCCCTTCACAGGCCAGCCTGCGGTAGCAGCTGTGGCCAGGTAGGTGAGGAGGGCTTCAAAGCCTGTCTGGCCCCTCAGTCTGCCGCCAGGAGGCTGCCTCCAGGCAGCTGACCTGTTCCTGACGCCACAGGGGGCCCGCAGGTTGACAGGAAAAATTCCAGTCGGCCTCTGATAATTGGCCTTTTACTCATTTTAATTGGCTACCCACTGCGTGTGGGCAGGTAGCCCTTCCATCTCTGGGAAAATGGCCTGGGGGCAGGATGGCATTGGCTGGCGTAGCAAATTTATGTGCCCACCTGCCTCCGTACTCATCCCATAAGGGGGCAAAAATTCTGCCCTAGGTCTTGCATTAAAAAAGGCTGCAAACGCTTGGGCGTTTGGAGAAAGTGAGTTTGTAACAGTGTAATATGCGATAATTGCTACTGAACAGCCTCACTGGCCCCAAAAAATACATTTTAAAAATACGGAGTCTCATTCCCTTTGAAGAAAATAATGTTACAGATTTTAAAAAAATGAAAATTAAAGTAATTTTTTAAGCTACTCTGGTTTTCTTTTTTTTCTTCCTTCATCCTGTCTGTGTGTCCCAACCTTTATTTTGCTACCTGTACAATGATTTAAATGTAATTTATATTTCCTGTTTTACTTGCTTTTTTGCAGTCTGCCTGTCTGTGAGGATTGTTCAGTCTGTTGGTTTAAGAACCTCCCTGCTGCTTTCCCTGTCACAAGTGCCACAAATCCCCTTGAGGGCACCACACTGGGTCAGATGTGGGATTACTGGAAATCTCCGCTGACAAGTCTGTAAAAAGTCTCTGGGCAAGGTGAATGGCGAAAGCTATTCTTTCACCAGAGAGGAAAATCAGAGCTGTTATACAGTTTGCAGCCATTTGTGTTTAAACAATGCTCAATACATTTCATTTACTTCACAATGAAACTATAATAAAGCTAAACTATCTTGCTGCACATTATGGGGATATCATAGCAGTAATCCAGCAGTTGTCGTCTTTCAAGCCTTTTTTCCAAACACCTATCTAAACAGGAACTTTATTATGATAGGAATAACAACATATACAAAGTCTTAAAACTGGACAGAATCAGGTAGATTGCGAGCTCAATTAATGAATGACTTAAAAGAACAACTACATTGGCATAGTTGCCCATCAGGCCAAAAGATCATTAACATATTGTTTGCCTTTGCTCCATGACCTTTTGGCCAACTATGTGGTCTTGTTCAATCTACACCTTCTCCTTTTGTTATCTCTTGCCCCACCCCCACCTCACTTGCTTATAACCTGTGACATTTTTAATATTTGTCAGTTCCGAAGAAGGGTCACTGACCCGAAACGTTAACTCTGCTTCTCTTTCCACAGATGCTGCCAGACCTGCTGAGTGGTTCCAGCATTTCTTGTTTTTATTTCAGATTTCCAGCATCCGTAGTATTTTGCTTTTACAAAAGATCAAGGTGTTTCACACACAGCGAATTTACAGTACTTGAAATTAACACTACCACAATATACTAACCATCATGCATAGCAAGCAAATCATGTTCATATGAATGCACCCGCTTTAAGCAATGGGGACTGTATGTGTTCTCTATTGTAGTAACAAGGCTATGTTTTTTTATCCTGTCTAGACTCTTCAAAAGGAAATTCAAGGTCATAAACCACGTATTGATGATATATTTGAGAGAAGCCAAAGTATGGTAACTGCTGACTCCCCAAGTGCTGAGGCTATTCAGCAGAGATTATCAGATCTACGAGAACTTTGGAAATTATTGGCTGAAGAGACAGAGAAGCGGCACAGACGCCTGGTGGAGTCTCACAAAGCCCAACAGTATTATTTCGATGCTGCAGAGGCTGAAGCCTGGATGAGTGAACAAGAATTGTACATGATGTCGGAAGAGAAAGCGAAGGTTGAAAATGCATATTTTACCATTCTGATAGTGCTGCTAACTAAAAAAAAAAGGCTAAAAGAAAATGTGTTAAATTGGAAAAAAAACAAAGCTATTGTATAAATGCTAATTTACAAAAGTGAATGGCATCTCTATAAAGTCTGTGGACAGTTTGACTAAAATCCATCAGGCCATCTTTCAAAACCTTCCAGGGAATGATATCCCATAAAATGATGTTTCTTTTCTATGTAAATTATTCTATAATATTTCAAAAAAAATAGTTTCTGTAATGGTCACTGCACCCACCCCTACAAAGTTACTGGACATGTTGGGCAATGTACTCAGAGCAAAATATGTCTCTGCTATTATTTCCCATTCCTTTTTCCAATCTGCATTTCTAAACATCTTTAAGAAGTCTGTATCTGAATTACTTAACATACTTAAAACATTAGTCACAGCATTTGTGGTGCTCATTCATTTAACATTTTTAAAGAAAAATGTAGAAAATTCCCAGGGAACTGTTCAAAATAACTTTTCATGAATGTTTCACTTGGCAGGATGAGCCGAGTGCAGTGATGATGTTGAAGAAACATCAAATTTTGGAGCTGGCAGTGGAAGATTATGCTGAGACTGTTCATCAGCTCTCAAAGACGAGCAGAGCTCTGGTGGCAGATGGGCACCCAGAGAGGTTGGTTTAATCCTTGGCATTGATATATCTAAGTTCAGTAGCATTGAAATACAAAAAGGTTGAAATTGGTCTTTGACAATAGCGAATTGGTAGTCCATTTTACATCCCACTCAATTTCTTCTCCATTGATTGGCTGTAAAACAGTCTGCCAATTTATTGTCACCCATCTTGCGTGACCGCCAAAGACCAGTTTCGCTCCCTAAATATTTACTCATTCATCATTTGTTTGTATTCCTAAACCTATGTATAGTTATCATCAAAATGTGGAAAATTGTGAGACTGTTCTTTAAGGTTTTTCACTTTGTAGCCTTTGTAAGACAAATCTAAATTTTGCTTCCTATCTGCCCATTGTAATGGCACATGTTAGCTAGCCTCTAGTAGAAAATGGGCAGTAATTTCATTCTGCCTGAATTTGGCTGCAGTGTAGCTTAAAGGTTGCAGGGACCAGTGGTGACAGAGCACCCTCCTCAAACAAACAGTTGCTTCGTTTAAATGTAAATTTGGAGACAGAAATAGCCTGCATGCAAGTTATTAGATGTAAATCACGCCCATAAGAAATGATCATGAATGGTTGTTTGCTAAGTATACTGAAGCTTACTGAAAAGACACAGCAATGTTAAGGTAAGCGTATTTCAATCATCTCATAACTTTTTTTTTTGTGTTTTTTTTTTCCCCTTCCAGCACTTAGTTTCTCATGCCAGTTGCTGTAAATACTTTTTACCCCCAGCACTGGTGGATTTCACAATGGGAATATTCTTATCTGAGGTGGTTGGACAAGGAAGCAAATCAATAATGTGATGGCAGGCAGGCTGTTGGAGAGATGCTCTTTGGCCATCCACTATAAACAAATCTGCAAATTAACTAATCTTGGAAAATTGGATAGAAACCATACACTTTCATTAGAGTCTGTCTAAAACCTGCCACTGGAATTCAGGTTGAAACTACATAAACAACAGAAAACCTATGTTGTGATTTCCTCTGACCTCTGCTGTGCACAGCCTCTTTCTAAATTTGCACTTCAAGCCTATTTTTGTCCTTTTCATTGCCATGCTTGTACTGCAACCTTGTTGCCAAATCCTTATTTACAAAGTGCAGTTTGTTTTCCGTAGTTTGATATCTGCCAGTTGTTACTTGTCTGACCAAAATCCCATTTAATTTATGCTTGCTGAACTCTGTCGTTGCATGTGTTGCCAATGGAACTTTCCAGCAAAATACCTGCCAGCAGTGGTTACCTTCACACATTGTACAACTTTTTGCAGTTTACAATCTGTTCCAAACTGTCCAGTTATGAGTGCTGGAAAGTGATCCTAGAAGAAGAGACAGGCATGTTTGATCCTCCAAGTGCAGTCTACATTCAAACCACTAGGACAAGTGGACAGAAAATCGAGTCCATGTCTTAGATAATATCCCAAAGGAAGCTGCCATGTCATGTTCTGCTTCGAACTGTGGAAACAGAGTGAATTTTTTAGGGCCCTCTGCAATTTGCATAAACTCTGGTAGGTACCTCAAAAAGTCTTTGGTGCTGAGCAAAGGCTCCCATTGAATCTAGTATCCTTTTCTGGAAAGTCCTGTTTTCTGGAAAGTCCTGTAACAATTAAGCTTTAACTGAGGGGTATTGTATGACATACTCTTTTACTTGCCTCTACTTGTACGGCTACTTCTGCTTGTGCTGCAATCAATTCCTGAGCAACAAGAAACATTTGCTCTGAAAGGCAGCTACTTGGAAGATTTTTAGTATTTTTCTAAACATTACTCTCAAGGTAAGTACATTTGTGCCTTTGTGTTCCAAGAAGACCTAACAATTAAGTCCAAGCTTTTTCCTCTAGTGTTCTACGATTTTATTATAATCATTGCACAAGGACCAGGAACACATGGGAAAACTGGCCTTTTTTAATGTAATTCTTCAGCCTTGTTCAAATCTTCCCTGCTATTCATTTGTTTCTTTCTGACTTAGTGTCTAGTGGTTCATAATTTTTATGTAAAGTTGCTTTGAATTAGCTTCCTCTGCTGACAATGATTTTAGACTAATTAGCCTGTAATTGCCCGTTCAGCTCTACCACGTTAGCATGTTTCCAATACTGTGGAAACATTGTAGTGTCCAATGATTCCAGCATGATGATCACCAGTTCTATTTCCTCCCTGATCTTCAGATTCTTAGAGCGTATAGACTGGGGGATTTGTTGTCCTTAACTTCCTTTAACCTTTCAGGTGTGTATGGTACACTGACTACAAGAACTAGATAACCAGAATTATCTGTTTGCCCATGGGAAATATATACTATCTTAACTATTTTTGTCATACCCATCAATTTTAGCTGCATTTTTATTTTATAAAATGTTAATAATTACTTGTACTCGTTCGCTCTTTTATGATATTGAAGAATGGTTTAAATATATTCTTAACTTCTTTTTGCTTTTTGATAACCTAGCACTTTTTGTACCTGTAACGTCCCTCAGAAAATCCGTATATATTTTTTCCCATGCCCATTGTTCTCATTTTTTTCCCCCTATGATAGATTTTTTTTTTCTTCCTGTTTTAATTGACCTGTTCATTTCTGGGATTGCTTACTTAGTTTTTATATATATATATAAGACATAAATTTATGTTGCACATTCAACATTATGGATAAATTATTAAGGATAAATGTTACATATTCATGCTCCCAGTGTGGAGCTTCATTTGCCAGGAACACACAACCTGAAATTCAGGTCGAGAAGTAGATGTGACCGATAGGATTTTCCATCTATTAAAATTAATGGGCTGATCTTCCTACCTGACTTCCATGACCAAATTCCCAGCAGGCAAAACTCCATGCCAGGAGCACAAGTTGGTAAAATAGCTTTTTATTTTTCTTCAACTCAGTTATCCTTTAGCAGCACTTCCTAATCTTCCCTTGTTCCATTATTTCGTTGAAGTTTACCTTTCTAAAATCATATATTTTTGGTCTTGACTGTGATTATTAGTTGGTCTTAAATTAAATTGCATCGTTGACACAAATAGCCAGCTGAGGACTAAAGTGCAAATTGAGAATGAGATCTTACAATCAGCATGGAACATGTGAACTTGCTCAAGCAGCAAATTAAAATGTAAATCCAAGGTGACATCAAATTTATTTGTGATATTGAGACTAATTACAGCAGGGATATCCATGGAACTGGGCAAAAGTAAGTGAATGCTAAGTAAAGCTGTGATATCACAGATTAGCTAACAGGTGTGCCACCAGATTAATATCTTACCCACATCCATATGTAGTTGCTGAAAACCCAGGCTCTGGGTTTACCTTTTTGATCTATTTTGGTTCTTAGTTGTTTTGTGTAGGAGTGGTTGGCTTTTATTTTTACAAGAAGTCTTTCTATAAATTTTTGACATCTTTTGGTTTTTCAGTGAACGTATCAGCATGCGCCAGTCCCAGGTGGACAAGCTTTATGCTGGCCTGAAAGATTTGGCTGAGGAGAGAAGAGGGAAATTGGATGAGAGGTATCGCCTTTTCCAACTGAACAGGGAGGTGGATGACTTGGAGCAGTGGATCGCTGAGCGTGAGGTGGTTGCTGGATCACATGAGCTTGGGCAGGACTATGAGCATGTTACGGTAAACGTTTGTCTCAAAAGTATTTTTAAAAATAAATTTTGCAGTTTTTTTCTGACTAATCAAGACTAGAACCTAGTCTTTGTATTACTAAAGCATTCTTACTAGCTCAGCTTAAAACATGTACATGATACTTCTGTGGAAAATATTTTAGTGCACCACTAATCTCCCCATTTCTTCTTACCTCTGGGGGGGGAAATGATTTTGTTACGGACAGATGGTAAGGAATGTGGCTGGTTCACACTGTTCACTTCCCAACTGACGGCAACCATGTTTTGTTTAAAATGATGAGTTAGCCCCTGAGTGTTTTTAGGGTTAAATAAACATTATTTACACAATTCCTGAAATGTTCGCAACACCACTCATACACAAATTCACCCACACACATACACAAGAATAGACAGAGAGGGAAAAGGGTAAGTGGTTTAAAGTGAGGTAGGTGTTCGTGGTTTATGGTAAACCTGTTGAATCTTCTCAGAAGGACAATCTCTTTTAAAGGTGCAGGCCTGGGTGTTTGTAGTCTTGAATTTGTTGAAGTGTTGTAGATTTCTGATGGTTAAGACTTCAGACTGGAGCTGGTGGTCACTTTCGGTTTTCTGCTGCAGCAAGTTGAATTGCAGAATTAGCAGCAGGGATCCTTCTTGCCTGGCTGGACTTCTTTCCACAGCCACTGGCTGGACTGCTTTCTGTGATGTTGTTTGATGTTGTTTTTATCGCATAGTATTTCTGTTACTTAACACGTGGCTTTCTCCCCTGGTGTAACCACACAATGGACCAAGATGTGGAATTCATGGCTATCTATGGATGTCTGGATGGGTATTATTCTGTTATGATGTGGCTACTTCACACCTTTGTCTCAAGGAAACCATTCAATTCAGGAATGTGTCTCTCAATGGTTTCAGGATGGGTGTAGTTAACACCTTAGTCTGGAATGTATCCTTTTGTCCTTTCAAAACAGTGAGGCAATTTTTGAATTCACAGGCCCGGTCATAGATGGCCATTTTTGCAGCACATTGTCCACTTTTTTTAAAGGAAAAGTCAGTTTCAAAGAGTCCGCATTGGAATAAAGTTCATATCTTAAACATTAGGAATATGATATGTCTTTACTGGGCATCACAATTTACTGAAATTCCTCGAGTCAGGTGTTGAGTATTGTCAATCCGGTTTTTCTTCCATACCGCAGCACTCAGTGATAGCAAGGAGGACCTTAACTTTTCTTTATATTTTGCTGTTTTGCCAGCTGCTACATTTGTAAGAATGACAATACCAAATATACTTAGTGTTTGCTTTTAGGTTTCTTGATTTGTGATTTACTGACTATATTCCACTTATGAAGTAATGTTCATTGATGTTGGCCACTGTGTTCTAATTGAAACAATACCTAAATTGATACAAGTAGATGTTCTAATTCAGTTAGCCAGGCAGTGAAGAATAGAGCAGGATCCTAGTCTTTATACTTAAAGGCTTTTATTTAGAGAGACACATTACATACTGTGTGCTTCAAGATCCAATCACCACAGTTTCAGCCTGTTCCTATACATATGAGCCCTAGTTAATGCCCACCACCTGAATACAATCAAACACCCAATTAACATACAATATACAGATTCCCTTCTCTCTCTTTAAATAAAATTAAACTTCGTATGTACAACCAAAATGCCAAAAAGGACGTCCATACTCTATATAAAACATTACATTGCAAGGTGGCCCTCCTCCAGAACCCCTAACAATTTCCTCATATAGTCATTTAGTGAAACAATCCGACAGTTTATGATTTGCATCCATCCATTTAATTTTAGAGATTTCTTTTCTGTCCAGCATTTTTTCAAGCCAGCAAGGACAATCTGTAATCTTTTCTCACTCTCACTTTTCATAAAAGGTATATTATCCTACAATGAACAACAGTCTACAAAGCATTCAATGGGCATTGCCTTCAGTACTCCCATTGTACAGAATCTCACTTAAAACATTTGCCAAACAAAAATCCCATATCCACTGTCTCCACAAGAGCCAGTATTTCGGCAGCCGGAGTACTTTAACAACCTTTTTGATTTTCTTAGCTTCTCAAGCTAAAGGACAACACTTCCCATTCTCACCCACAAGAATTATTATGAAACCAGCTGTGCTAGAATACTCACCAAGAAGATTAGTATGTGAAGCATTGCTAAAAATTACTAGCTTCAAATTCTTTCAGTCACCTAAGGATGGGGGACTTAAATACACATTTATCCAGATTTTTTTTAATGTTTCATTCGCCCTTAAAACATTCTCTACTTTAGGGTGTTTCATCTTAGTTTTGATGTGTTGGAGTTAAATACTAGCAGCTGTACTAGTCTTTGAGTGCATAACCAATTCAGCTGACCAATCAAACTTCACAATTGCTCTGTCTGTCTCTTTAGTTATGACATCATTTTTCTGTGATGACCCAGTACAATTAACCCGGCTTGGAGTAACACTCTCTAAATAGGATTGATGATTTAAAGTTATTCCAGTCCTACTCTGCTTAATATCTAAACCAATATATTTAAAAGCCCCACAAGCCTGGCTCCCAATCTTGAATTCAACTCTAATCTTATTAATAACATGTTTCTCAAATTCTTCAGTGCCACCCCATTAGAAATCATCAACATGCATCGTGAAGATACCTGAAATTTTGCTTTTATGCTGTCAGTGAAACATTGTGGGATCTGCTTTTAGTTGACCACAACCTATTTTCAGCTAAATGGATCTCACTGAAAAATACTATACCATGACTGCATCATTCAGGCCATAAACACATTTGTTTAGTTTCCATAGTTTTCCTCTGCATATGCCTCTTTGGGCAGTTTCAGAACGCTTCTCTCTGAAAAGTATCACCCTGCATAAATGCGACTTTTATGTTGATTGACCTACACTCCCATGAATATGTGGCCAAAAGAGCCAAAAATATTTTCAAGATTACTTTTCCAGCACTGGGACAGTCCACCCTAATATCTATCGTCCAGTCTCTCTTCAGAACGCCTAGCAACTATTCTCACTTTAGCCTTATAAGTCCCATCTGCAAGGACTTTGTCGATACAACTCCACCTTTGCAACAGAGACAGAGTTGGTTGCCCTTTATCTGGTACCTCAGAATAAAGTCCAAACTCTTTCCACTATCTAACTCCCTTTGTTTTGTCTCTCATTACTTTATCAAGTTTATTGGCAGCCAACAAAGCCTCATGATCATGAGGACTTATAATTCCAGTTCTGTTACCTGACTGTTCTATGGCTTTGATTTCTATGCTTTCTTACTTTTCACTCTTCACCCCATTCTGCCAGTCCATGGACCTCACTTTTTGGCCAACACCCTGAACAGTCAAATGATATTTAAACTTACCAGTAGCTTTTCCTGCATATCCCACAATTGTCACATCCCTCTATTCATTAGACCCGTCTGGAATATATGTCACCCAAGCACCCACTCTGGGTAGTCGTCCTGTGGATGGGATAGCTCTGTCATATGTATCATGATCACTCATATTGCCACCATCTAGTCCTTAAGCTTCCGCATTCTGTACCTCAGGACCCTCATCACAAAACACATGAGCATTTGAGGTATAAGGTGCCTTGTTTACTGCTATCAGCTGCTCAGAGTCTGCAATTTCATAATTAATTCCGATTAATCATAAGGAATGAACCATAACAGTTTGTTTGCCATGTTTGATAAGTACTGTCTTACAGTCATGATCTATTATCTTATCAGGGCCTTTCCATTCCCTATGTCCTTCTCTTTTATAGTATACCGAATCTCCTGAATTGAACTCAGCCTCAGATGGTCTAATATGATGCCTCAGTGCACTATGAATTTTCTGAGACCACATCCTTGATGAAAGCCTGTCTCCCTGCATGCAAAGTATTTAAATGCGCAGAAAAGAATTGAACTAACTGTAGTACCTTCCAGAGCAGGGGGATTATGAAAGAACAGAAGGTAATTTGGGATTTCGCCCATAGATTAGTTGATAAGGACTATATCCCCTAACCATCTTTGCATGAACTTTCCATTTCAGGGCAGATATCAATTTACTGATCAATCAGCTAAAATTTTATGCAGTGTTTCATCAATCCTTTCACAAAGATCATTGCTAAAAGGGCTTTCAGCTGCTGTATTCCTGACAATGATATACATGTTCTCATACAAATCTCTAAAATCCTCATTAGCAAATTCACCTCCATTATTAGTCAAAAACTTTGCTGGTGTCCCAAGTCCAGTCCCTATCCAGTTCACCATAATTTTATCTGTAATAACTCTCTAGTTCTCACTATATATTAGTGTTGAAATACTATATCTCATAGCCAGGTCAATTAAATGTGGGATGAAAAAATTTCTGTCTTTGTCCCATACCTTTAGATCCATGGCAACTATCTCATTAGAGTCACATGCCAAAGGAGGGCTTACATTAGGACATGGAGGTGCCCTTTAATACTTTTTACAAATTTCACAATTCTCACTGATCTCTTCTGTTAGTCTCGTACACTCCTCCAACTGTACCAGCATTGTTTGGCAGGACTTTTAATGAAGGTGAGTAATTGCCTATAAAACTTCAAGACAATGGGACTTAGTACCTTTGAAAATATTCTTCCATTGGGGACAAATGAGGGTCCCATCCCCAATGGTCTAAGAGACCCTCCTGCCTCCACGATCCAATTAAGGACACTGGGGTGGAGGGAGGTGTTGGTTCCTGTGGCTGCAGGCCCAATTAGAGAGCCTGTAGCTTTGGAATGCCTGCAGCCCCAGGGGGCACTTCCCAGATAGCAAGGAAAGCACCAGGGTGCCTCAAAATGGGGCATCCTCGCAGTTGTACATAAAATATCAAAACTGATCAAGGCGGAGGGGAAACTCCATTGGAGGAATTGTTAGGGCCATGGGTAGGAAAGGCAGCCCAGTCATTGGGTCGTGGAGCCTCTGACTCCAGAGGCCCCCTGGCCTGCCGCCCAGAAGCCGCCTCCATGCAGCTGCTGGGCATGGCACAGCGGGAATCTGCTCCGAAGCCGTGAAGATCATAGCGGAGTCCGCCCAGTCCTCCTCATTAGCCTCCTATTTGGTAATTATAGGCTACCTGCCACTACCAGGCGGGTAGCCGCTGCCATTGATGACCCGCCTCCGGCAAGGTTGCCCTGTGGCTGGATTTCGTCAGCCTGCCAACCCAATGCCCTCGTTTTCAATTTTG
This sequence comes from Heterodontus francisci, assembly GCF_036365525.1. Lineage (NCBI taxonomy): Eukaryota > Metazoa > Chordata > Chondrichthyes > Heterodontiformes > Heterodontidae > Heterodontus > Heterodontus francisci. The sequence continues at coordinate 66,304,513 of NC_090383.1, read as the reverse complement.
CTCCTGTTCCTGCTTTCAGGACTGTCTCCACAGGAACGGTAAGATTCTTATCATTATCATTTAATGCCATTGTCATGATCCTGTATTTTTTTTCCAAGAATATGCGGTTTGCCTTTAAGGTTTGCAGAGGATCAGTATTGCTTTAAGACGTGACAAGCCTCAGGAGTTATAGAAAGGTGCATTTTCATTGCCTTAGAAACAGCCATTTGGAGACTGTGACTCAAATGGTGCATTCTCATTACCATAGATACAGCCACTAGGAGTGAGTCTCATGCGATACATTTGTTACAATTCAATTTTGAACTGGCTTTTAGTTGAAGACAGTTTGTTCTAACAGAATACACAGAGGACCCAGACAGCTGTGATGTTTAGCACACCTTAAAAAGAGCTCTCAGTTATTTAAACTGAAGGATGAGAAATTTAGTCCGTTTAATTATCATCTCTCAAAATTCTAAGAAAAAGTCAAGCCAAAACAGAACTCTCTGGTAATTTAAATTGAAGAAAGGGAAGTTAGACTGTGACAATCTTTAATCCCTCAAAAAAAAAACTCAAGTCAGATTGATTCTGTTGGAAGTGTTTGCAAGTCATTAATTGTTGAAATTCCCTGGAGAAGGAAAGCAACATTCTGTGAGGACTTCAAGCAACATTGGACTGTAAATTTACAAGGACTCTAATTTTTTCTATCTTAAATGTTGCTTATATCTTCCTAGTGTTTAAGAATTTAGTTCTTCTAATTAAAGAGTTAATTTGTTGATTTAAAGACACCTGGTTTGGTTAGCCTCATTCGGGAGTTAATAGATGGTACAATTTGGCTGGGTCTTTCTTTAATTTGGAAAGTTTTAAATGATATGTTAGCCGATCTGTGGAGTGATGGCATTGAAGTAACTGTGCGTTGGTCCCACCACAATCAGAATCATATATTTTGATTGGGAGCTTTGACAGGAATGGTTGGTCGTAACAGCCATTAGCATGTCCAACTTTTTAAGGGAATAGAATAATGTCCTGACTGAGTAAATGGCGCCCCCAGCTTTCCCCATCATCCCCCTTTCCCCGAGCAGTCCTCCTCTTCTACCCTTCTGCACCCGCCACCCCTGCTCCTTCTCCTCTTCTTCCACTCCTCGTGCCATCCTGTTCCCTGTCCCCATTCTGCTGCCACCCCCCACCGCTCCTCTTTCCCCGCGCCTCCCTGCCCCTCCGCCCCGCCCCTCCTCCCCCTATTTCCTGCCCCCGCATTCCCCCGTCCACCCTCACCCCCATTCAAAGCTACTTCCGGCGATCCACCTCCCCACCCCTTCCCTGCCCCCCTCCTCTTCCTCCCTTCCCCGCCCCCTGCCTACAATGAAGGCTAAGCTGCCACACTAGATGTGATAGAGCAGACCTTTGGCCTGCTGAAAGAACAGTTCTGTCTGGATCACTCTGGAGGAACTCAGCATAGTGGGTGTCAAAGTTCATGATGGTCTGCTGCATGCTCCATAACTTTGCCATCATGAAAAGACAGCCCTTGCCACGAGCTATATAGTAAGCAGCTGAGGAGGAAGAGTATGGGACAAACCCTTTCTACCTACGCTGCCCGTGAACAACTCATCCAACTGCGATACCAGTGAATACAATCCCAATTCCCCATTGACCAGCAGTCACGCCCCTTTTCTTCCCTCTGTTACTGACCATCACAGTGCCACTTAACCACAATGTAAAAATAAAAGTCACCACAAAATATACATTCTAAACCAAATTTATAAATCAATATATCTCATATTGCATACAAACATCAACTAATCACCCTTGTGCATTCCTTAGCCCCTGTCTTCCCTGTGCCTTTGCTTGTTCTAGTGCTCCAATGCAGTGCTATCCCTGTGGCGGCAGCATAGCTGGCGGAAGACTGTTGATTTCCACTGGAGTAGACTGCAGATGGCCTTGGGCTGACCACCTCGAGCAGGTCTGGGCATGCAAGGCATGACTTCATACTGCACCATCTCGACATGGGCTGCAGCCATCTGGGTTGACTGGCTGACAGCAAGGGCACTGGAAGAGCAGCAGTGGTGGGAGCACGAATACTATCATCCTGAGAGAGGACAGCAGGTTCATACTCCACAGAACCACTGCCCCACCTACAAGGCAGCGCCTCATCAATCCTGATAATCAGTTGAAGGACTCCTTGCTGGATTGTTTTGACACCATTTGCTCACTGGTATCCACAACCAAGATGACAGATTGCATGACCTCAGTCCTAGCTTGCAGTACAGCACCCAGAAAATGGATGGTTTCTACTTGTGCTGCAATGGAAGCTGAGACATCTGCCATCAGATGCTGCATCATGGTTGGGTCCATAGTTGACCACCAGTTCCATGTTGTAAAAGATGGGCTCCAAGCTCTGCGCAAAAGCCCTGTGCCAAACTGGTGCCAGACTCCACCATGCACCTTGGAATTGCCTGCAGTCTTCTGGCGGGTCTGCCAATGCACCAAACATTTCATTGTGCATACTCATCAATCATCATATTCTGCAGCCTGCCACACAAAAGTGCTCATCTGTGTGCTCTGCAACAGAACTATGTGCAATCTCGCCCCGAGCTAGTACCTGTGCTACCTTTGCCTGCTGTCCTGGCTGCAGAATACTCATGCCCAGTGCCTCACCATGTGAGGTCCAGCTTCTAAGCTATCCTCTTAAACTGTGCACATCATTTTCTAAGCTGGTGACTGTGAGTGTGAGATCAAGTGACAGTGTTTCTTCATCATCACAGTCTTGTTCTTCCAGCACTGCCTGGCCTGGTTGCAGCTCTTTGGGTATCTGAAAGAAAAAAGGCACAAGGGTTAGGTTGTGATAAGACAAGGCGGGGGGATATAATAAGAGGTGCATGCTCACACCATCTGCAGCTTCTAAATCAGAAGAGATTGTGGTTTGAGGGGGAAATGAGATTTGAGAAAGAAAATTAAACATGAGGGTATCATCGCCATCTATTGTTTCAGCCCTGCCATTGGCCACAATCTCAGCAATGGCTGCTCCACTGATGGCAAGCACCATCTCTTACATTAGGGTAAGGATATGCCACCCTGTCTGCCCCCGCCAGTTAGCACCTGCTGCATCTGGTTGTGTAACACGGCCTACAAGAGAGGGAAGTGTGTAAGTGACTGGTACAATGCGTTTGGGTGATGCTGCCATGGCTGAATAGTGGCAGTGTGTTCAAGCTTTGAGATGTGGGTGTGAGGCTTGCAGAAGTGCTAAGTGTGTGAGGGTGAAGGGAAACCATGAATGTGAGGTATGAGGCACAATTGATAGAGATTGTTGATAGGTGAGTGATGAGACTGTGATGCATTGAGCAATGTCTGAACTTAGTGGTGCATTTGGTGGGGTATGGTATTTGAACTTGCACTCGTGAGGTCATTGAACTTTTTGCGGCACTGCATCCTGGTCCTCGGGGTTTGACTTGTGGCATTGACCACCACTGCTATCTGATACCAGTGCCTTCTGAGAGTTTATCTGGAGGACCACCTTAGCCCCCTTTGAATCCATCAAGGCCTCCAATGTAACGTCAGAAAATCTTGGAGCCCGCTCGCTCCCATGTTTTGCTATTATTGCACCATCTTGCACACCAGAATGAGTTCCACAACGACCCAGCACATCCTGTAGCCACAATGCACCTCCCCTTTAAAAGGTGCAAGCTGGCTTTACGTAGTACAGGCTAGCTTTAAGTGGTGCTAGCCTTTCTCAATTTTGTGACCCCCTACTGAGGCATGCAGCTGTTTTTGGGGTTATTAATTTAGCCCCTATGAATTTTTAAATTATGACTGGACCAAGTCATGCATACATAATTCAGTCACCCCAGCCCTCCAACCCAACTTTATCTAAAAGCTGCATTTGGTATCAACTACTCGTGTATAGCACCACAGGGGGGGAGGGGAGTCACCTACTTTTATTTAAAATGTTTAGAGTTTGAGCTAAGCAACTAAAGCAAAAAATCTGAGTCTATTCTTCTTGATTTAATAAATGGTATTTCTTTTCAGATGCTACAGGAGAGGTTCCGTGAATTTGCCCGTGATACTGGTAACATTGGTCAGGAACGTGTCGACAGTGTGAACCGTATGGCTGATGAGCTGATCAATTCTGGACATTCTGATGCTGCCACAATTGCTGAATGGAAAGATGGACTTAATGAGGCTTGGGCAGATCTCCTTGAGCTTATTGATACCAGAACACAGATTCTGGCAGCCTCTTACGAACTGCACAAATTTTATCACGATGCTAAGGAGATACTTGGACGAATTCAAGACAAGCACAAGAAGCTTCCAGAGGAGTTAGGACGAGATCAGAACACTGTGGAAGCATTGCAGAGAATGCATACAACATTTGAACATGATATTCAGGCTCTTGGTACTCAGGTAAAATATCAAACATGCTCAGTGTAGTTAATCCTAATAAGATAACAGCCAGAGCTTGGGCTTGTTAACATTTTTAATGAAATATTCGATGGCCACAATGCAGATACAAATTTATTTTTCCATAACTGGACTTTCAAAGTCAAGCTGGTAACTCTAATGCTTTTGAAAATCACTACACAATGTAAGTGCTATATGAAATAATGGTGATTTATTACAAGAGCCATTATAGATTTTAGTGTACCGACATTATTAGACAAGAAGTTCAGTCACAAGAGTGATTGCCTCTTTTCACTCTACTTCTTTGGCTATGCCACATTTTATGAGAAAAATATATTTAGTTTCTTGTCTTAATTTCCAATCTCCAAACTCCAGCCCAGCTGACCTTTCGGAAGACCTACTGCCATATCTCTGCTAATGCTTCTCGATAACTGAGGATGAGAATTACCCTTTTTTTTCATTAAAAAGGGTATTTTTCTTCCTTCTATTGGCCTGCATCTCCGGGCAAAGCAGTGAGTGAGTAACCTGCTCCAGGACTCTCGCAGTGCCACTTTGAAATTGAAAGTGAAGAACTGTACAAGATTGGCAGGCGTGACTCTCTTTGATTTTTCTCCATCTTCTGTGGAGAAGCAGCTGTCCTCCACTCAACATCTTGTCATGATTGTATGGCAGAAGTTGATGCCTTGCTGCAGAAGTAGAAACCTGCAAACTATCACGTTGTGGTACACTGCAAATCACAACTGTTAAAACCAGGTGAGAGGTCACAAAGCTCCCCTCTTGAGCTTCCTCTTATTTGACCCCAACAGAGTTTATTCCTTTTTAAACTGTGGATGGGGATGTGCTTACTACTTCAGTGAGTGTTTTACTTTTTACCTTTGTGATGATCGTAAAAGAACCAATCGAACAGGTTTTCTTGAGTTTAAACAAGAAAGAGATGACTTTATTTTCTTAACAATCTAAAACTGATCTAAATAAAATAATATACGTAACACGTTCAAGCACCCACTCACACGAGAATCACACACGCACAAATAGATTACAGAATGCTGAGGGGTAGCTTTGTGGTAGGATTAGAGTCCAGAATAAATAAAAATTGATGCATAGTCTGTGGGGTTGGATGATTCTGTTGTCTTCTGGCTGAAGTTGTGTTCTTGAAGTCTTTGGCTGGTAAATGTGCGGTTTGTGGCTGGTCCATCTGGTTTCAGGCTTTTCTTGTAGGCAGAATTGTAGGTGGCTTTCTTCCCCTGGTGTCTTTGTCTGGATCCAGCAGCCAGGCTTCACATGAGTTCTTCTGGCGAGAGAGGGAGAGCGAGCTCCTGGCTTCTGCACAGAATGAGTCACTGGCTTGACTGTCTTTGTCGAAGGGAAACTCCCAGCTTTCAGAGATGGACAGACGGTGACATGACTGCCTTAGTGTATTTTCTGTAACCTTCTAATGAGATTCAAGGTTAGGATGTCCTCAGGCCTCAGGATGCCAATATTTACTCTTGGAGGGATTTGCTCTTTCCAAGTCAATGTGTCAGGATATCCTTGAATGCTGTGCTAATAAAAGCAATCTTGGATAATGCAGTCACTAGAGCAAGCCATTGTTTTGGATACAGGCTATCATACATGTGTCTCCTGTTGGAGGCCTTGGAGTGTGTAAGGTGTTCAAATGCAAATTGCAGTGGCCATCTTGGCTGCCAGCTATTTTTTAAAGTTAACTAGAATTTTTTTCCATTAGAAGTTTAATGTAAGTTTCCAATCGATGAATTTAAATTCCTCATTTGGCATACTGTGTGTTCTTGACACAACATTTTAATTTCCTTTATCATCAAATATTGTTCTGCAGCCACACATACAATGAAGGTCAAGCTGTCCTGCATTAAATTTAAAAACAAGTTGTGTTAATAATTATGCTGGAAAATTAATTTCATATTCTCCAAGAATAATTTTGCTGCTATCTGAAAGTATTCTCCCTCATAATTCTAAATTGTTATATAACTTTTACAGGGAATGGAAGATTAAAGTGAAAGGTTATTCTCTTTTTTTCTGAACCTTATTGCAATTCCTGTCTTGTAAATATAATTTTGATGCAACAGTCTTTTAATTTTTTTCAAAGAATATTAATCAGATATAGTTGCACCTTATTAAGAAATACAGGAAATGATTTTAATGGACCCTGACTATAAATCTGAAGGTAAGAAACCTTGTACTGAGGTGTGGGAGAGGATGGTGGTGGATGGTTACAACAACCTTACAGATGACTAAATAATGTAATAAATGGAGTTTATGGTATTGGTTTCACAGTATCTGTTTTTTCAGCTATATAAGAGTAGAACTTCTGAACATACGGGGAGCTAAGAAATTGAGTGATGTCAGCTGTGGGGATGTTAAACCACTGTTACTTTTCTGTTAATTCTAGAAAAGGAAAAGGTGTAATCTAGCATCACACGCCCAAGAAATGGGATTTACATAAGTTGTCATAATTGAAATCTTGGAAAAAATGCAGTGCTTTTAGCCTGAACATTACAACAAGATCAATACATATAACTTTTAAAATGCTGTAATTATGCTGCCTGCTTCATACCCCATAGTTCCTAGCTATCTTACTTGAAGCTACTGGCTGAATTTGTAGTTGTTAGCTTTTGCATAGTTGTTGGGTTAGAGGCATTATGGTAATTATGTGAAGCTAATGGGGATAAGAATAAATGATTGTGGTACATTGCTGACGTATTGTTATGTTGCAGGTAAGGCAGCTGCAGGAGGACGCTGCTCGTCTACAGGCTGCTTATGCTGGTGACAAGGCTGATGACATTCAGAAACGTGAAGCAGAAGTATTGGAGGCATGGAAAACACTTCTTGATGCATGCGAGGCTCGGAGGGCAAAGCTTTTTGACACTGGTGACAAGTTCCGCTTCTTCAGCATGGTGCGTGATCTGATGCTTTGGATGGAAGATGTTATTCGGCAAATTGAGACCCAGGAGAAACCAAGGTAAAATTAGTGTGCCAAGTTAAGGGAGAGAAAGACCAAGAGATAATAATAATTGCCTGGTGTTTTGTTGTGCACATGTTCTGTGACCTTGTCTGCCATCTCATCAAGTATGTGTCTCAATGTTTAGCTGATTATGCTCCTGTGAAGTGCCTTGACACATTTTATATAACTAAAGATGCTAATAATTATAGTATATATATTTTTATCTTGTTTCAGAGATGTTTCGTCAGTGGAATTGCTAATGAACAATCACCAAGGCATCAAGGCTGAAATTGATGCCCGTAATGACAGTTTCACAACGTGCATTGAACTTGGCAAGTCTCTCCTGGCAAGAAAGCACTATGCATCTGAAGAGGTAGCACTCCCTTTATCAACAAATTTTGCTCAGCCTTGACATTAAGACTATTGGCCACATTTTAATTGCTGCATTTTGTCAGCTATCATTGTGTTTGAATTGTCCAGTTACTGTAAGAATCAACAATAAAAACAGATTGCTAGTCTTACTGGATTGATCGAACATGAGAGAATTCGAGTTATATTCTTACTAATGTTTGAGTGAATTTTTGAACTTATGAAGAGGTCAGAAAGATTAGTATTGGGGAATGGAATACTTTCTGTTTTGGACACTGAATGCTTGTGTCAAGCACTCTCAAGTGTAAAATACTGCCAGATGCAGAGTAACGACGTATCAGAAAGTTTCTAATTTAAGGGTATGTTTGTAGATACGAATTACAAGCAGGAGTAGGCCACTCGGCCCCTCGAGCCTGCTCTGCCTTCAGTAAGTTCATGGCTGAACTGATTTCTCCACATTACCACCTACTCCCGATAACCTTTCACCCCCTTGCTTACCAAGAATCTATCTACCTCTGCCTTAAAAATATTCAGAGTCTGCTTCCACAACCTTTTGAGGAAGAGATTCCAAAGACTCTCGGCCCTCTGAGTGAAAAAATGTCTCCTCATCTCTGTCTTAAATGGGCGACCCCTTATTTTTAAACAGTGACCCCAGTTCTAGATTCCCCCACAAGGGGAAACATCTTTTCCACATCCGCCCTCTCAAGACCCCTCAGGATCTTATATGTTACAATCAAGTCGCCTCTTACTGTTTTAAATTTCAGCAGATACAAGCCTAGCCTGTCCAATCTTTCCTCATAAGATAGCCCGCCCATTCCAGGTATCAGTCTAGTAAACCTCCTTTGAGCTGCTTCCAACACGTTTACATCCTTCCTTAAATAAGGAGACCAATAGTGTACGCAGTACCCCAGATGTGGTCTCACCAATGTCCTGTATAGCTGAAACATAACCTCCCTACTTTTGTATTCAATTCCCCTCGCAATAAGTGATAACATTCTATTAGCTTTCCTAATTATGTGCTGTACCTGCATACTAACCTTTTGCGAGTCATGCACTAGGACACCCAAATCCCTCTGCATTTCCGAGCTCTGCAATCTCTCACCATTTAGATAGTATGCTTCTTTGTTATTCTTCCTGCCAAAATGGACAACTTCGCATTTTCCCACATTATACTCCATCTGCCAGATTATTGCCCACTCACTTAACCTATCTATATCCCAATTGTAGCTTCCTTATGTACTTTCCTACCTATCTTTGTGTCATCAGCAAATTTAGCAACCCATTTATGCCTACTCTCTGTTTCCTGTTAGCTAGCCAATCTTCTATTCATGCCAATATGTTACCCCCGACACCATGAGCTTTTATTTTCTGCAGTAACCTTTGATGTGGCACCTTATCAAATGCCTTCTGGAAATCTAAGTACAATACACCCACTGGTTCCCCTTTATTCACAACACATGTAACTCCCTCAAAGAAATCCAATAAATTGGTTAAACATGAATTCCCTTTAACAAGATCATTTTGACTCTGCCTGATTACCTTCAATTTTTCTAAGTGCCCTGCTATGATGTTTTTAGTAATAGCTTCTAACATTTTCCCTCAGACAGGTGTTGAGCTAACTGGCCTGTGGTTTCCTGCTTTCTGTCTCCCTTCCTTTTTGAATAAAGGAGTTACATTCACTATTTTCCAGCCTAGCAGAACCTTCCCTGAATCTAGGGAATTTTGGAAAATTAAAACTAACGCATCAACTATCTCACTAGCCACTTCTTTTAAGACCCTAGGATGAAGTCCGTCAGGACCCGGGGACTTGGCAGCCCGCAGCTCCAACAACGTGTTCCGTACCACTTCCCTGGTGATTGTAATTTTCCTGAGTTTCTCCCTGCCTTCCATTTCATTTCCTGATTTACAGCTAATTCTGGGATGTTACTTGTATCCTCAATAGTGAAGACCGAGGCAAAATACCTGTTTAATTCATCTGCCTTCTCCTTGTTATCCATTATTAATTCCCCAGACTCACTTTTTTTAGGACTATCGTTCACTTTGTCAATTCTTTTCTTTTTTAAATATCTATAGAAACTCTTACTGTCTTTATATTTCTAGCTAGCTTTCTCTCGTACTCTAATTTTACCTTCCTTATCAATCTTTTAGTCAATCTTTGCTGTTTTTTATATTCTGTCCAATCTTCTGACCTGCCTCCCACCTTTGTGCAGTTATATGCTTTTTCTTTAAGTTTGATACTATCTTTAACTGTTTTAGTTAACCACAGATGGCAGGTTCCCCCCCTTGGAATTTTTCTTTCTCATTGGAATGTATCTATTGGAATGTAGAAATGTTTCACAAAGCGTATTGATATTTAAGGAAAAGATCACTGAACACTTATTAAGTTCAGTATTTGCATAGATGTTTACTTCCATTTCCAAATGAATGTTTCGTGATGGTCAGTACCTGGTTGTAAGATGAGAGAGTGAACGCATTGTTAAATGCACAGTAATAACAGTAAGGATTATCCTACCTCTACTAGAATTAATTCTGTTCACATACAGATTAAGGAGAAGTTGTTGCAGCTAACGGATAAGAGGAAAGAAATGATTGACAAGTGGGAGGACAGATGGGAGTGGCTCAGACTAGGTAAATGTACTTACTGTTATTCCTTTTACACGCTAGAAATCCTATTTAACAAAGCACATATTTTTCTGAACATGTACATTTTCCTATAATCAAGTTTTTTTTTTCAAGGCACTTTTTAGTCAATCTTTATGCTGCACATTGCAACCTTTTGATGGGGGCTTTAGGTTTTTTCTGAGTATTTTGTCTGAGTTGTATCTGCTGTTAATTGAAAATTTATGATTATTATTGCATGTTATCTTTAATTTGTGAAGCCACCTCTTAAATTTTGCTTCTTTGCTTAGTTTTGGAAGTGCATCAGTTTGCTAGAGATGCAGGTGTGGCAGAAGCCTGGCTTTTAGGCCAAGAGCCATACCTGTCCAGTCGAGAATTGGGTCAGAGTGTGGATGAAGTGGAGAAACTGATTAAGAGACATGAGGCATTTGAGAAATCAGCAGCTACGTGGGATGAACGGTTTTCAGCATTGGAGAGATTGACGACAGTGAGTATATTTTTTTTTAAATCCCTTTTTCATTATGAAACGATCAGAAAACTGGATCTGCACCGGCGACCATGTTTTTATTAAGAATTGAAATTACTTATCAGCTTGGCTTAGTTGGGTATCACTCTCGTTTCTGGGTTAGAAGGTTATGGGTTTGAGTCAAGTGCTATAATTTAGACTGATTCTCCAGTCCTGCACTGAGATGCCTTTCTTCAGATGGATGTTAAAATTCCTTCGACACTTATTTGAAATATAGCAAGACATTCTTCTGATGATCCACCCAAGATTCATCCCTGAAACAACATTAAAAAATTCACCTCCGATTAACTCATCATTCACCTCATCGCTGCTTAAGGGACATGATTGGTATAGACTGGCTTTTGTGTTTGTCCACTTAATCACTGTATTCGAAAAGCAATTAATTGCGTAAAGCATTTTAAGAGATTTGAGTGACATGATAATGATGCTACAAAGATCAAAATATCTTGATCATAAATGCAGTGGAGTCATAGAATTGGTTTGATGTTTTAATAATCTGAATGCACTGTTTTTTATACTTGTAGATTAGCTTGTTATTTCTTGAGTCTCATCTTTATGAAGTAATTTGCAGAAAGATGGACATGCAAAATAATTTTTGACACTGGTTTACTTCTCACTTTCCCTAAGATGTCCCCACACCGCATTCCAACCTTTGCATCTTGCTACCTGCCTCCCTGAATTTGAAGTCCAAAATCCCTTCTCTTTGACAACTTTTTCAATCCACCAGCAAACTTTCAGTTTCTCTTTTCTCCTCTTGCTGGATGCCCAATTCCTTTTCCTGTGATGCAAAATAATTAAGGCAGGTAGCAAGATGCAAAGGTTGGAATGGGGTATGGAGACATCATAGGGAAAGTGAGAAGTAACCCAGTGTCAAAGGAGTGAAGCATGCATGGGGGGGGCAAGTATGGTTACTGGAGGTCCCTGAGTTCAGAACAGTGAAACTATGGAAACATTTCAAGGTGAAGATAAGGATTTTGAAATCAATTCTCTAGAAGGCAGTATAGCTTGACAAGGATAGCGTGGAATTGCAGGACCTTGTGCAAGTGAAGAGGGATATAGTGCTCTGAATGAGCTGTTTGTAGAAGTGAGAAGGATGTTAACAGAAGTCAAGCCTCAGGGTGATAAAGGTGTGGATTAGAGTTTTGGCAGCAGTGGGGTAGAGGCAGACCTGAGATAAACAATTTTATTTCGCAAATTATGAAATTCTAATTTGGTCTGAAAATAGCTTACATCCTAACAATTTTCTAATTAATTCATACATTTAGCATAAATAATTATCACATTCTGAATTGCACATAAGACTCAAACTGAAAAGAAAATAAACTTTAAAAATAAAATAGTTGCTTTATAATTTGAAGTTTCACAAATGTAACTCTTACATTCTGTATCCCTACAGTTGGAGTTACTTGAAGTACGTAGAAGGCAGGAAGAGGAGGAGAGGAAGAGGCAACCATCGCCACAGCCAACCCCACAGCCTTCTGATGAGTCTGAATCACCACTACAGTAAGACATTATAGAAGATTTGAAATAAAACATGTTAAAAAGCTTTAGTTCCTTGGAAAATAATAGTCACACTAGCATACTAACTAGTTCTCAGACTTAGTATTGCAGGAGAATCAGAACAGTGCTCAGAAGTTAAGCAGTTTGCAAATACTGATGTGGGGGAGGGGATGACAATGCTTTCATTAATTTTAGTAAAAATGTTTTTTTCTCTTTTGTACTGAAGCTGAATCATCACTAAAATTAACAAAAGAAATTTTGCCCCCTGTCCAGTCTGAGGATAAGGCTGCAATTTAGGTATTTAATACCTAAATTTCACGCATTGGGCATCAGTCAGTGGCTTTATTCAGGCCCCCAAGAGTTAAGGTTGAGGTGTTAATAGCATATTAAGCGTCTCCTTGGCTTTTGGCAGTAGGTTGGATAGTCTGAGTTTCCCATTGGCACTTCCTCAGATTTTCCTGTACAATAATATTTTTAATAGCATTGTTCCCTCTCCTCAGCTATTGTGTGCTTCCTAAAAAAGCCCAACCTCAAGCCCTCCCACTTGCAAAATACTGCCATTTCTCCAACCTCCCTTTATTCTGCTGTCCAGAGTCCTTGAATATGTTATTGTTTCACAAATCTATGTCCATCTCTGGTATTGGCAGGGAGGGATCAGGGGTGACTGTCAGCAGCCGGGAAAGGTGAAGATCCTGCTGAATTTAATTTACCTGCCTGGCAACCGACCAGATTGAGAGATTGGTCACTGTCGTGTGGGATGGCCTGCTAAACAAGGCCAGTGACTGGAGAGGAGGGAGGTAGGGAGGGAGCAATTGCAGTGGGGGAGACATTGGGTCATGAGGTGTGAAACATTAGATGGCAGGAGCATCAGCTGATCGTGGGGGCAAGACATCAGATCGTTGGAGGGTATGGGAGGGAAAGTTCACGGGTGGGGGGGGGGTGTGATCACGCCTGCTCAACCTGTCCTAGAAACAGTGCTGGAAAAGCACTTGCCTGCTGGATTCGGCAGTTCTTGGCTCCCTTTAGCTGCCGGGTTTTCCAAGTTCTGGGAAACCCTCCTGCAGCTGTTAAATCCAATTGGCTGCTATAATCTGAGGCACACAAACTCATTAACATTGTTCTAATTACTAACCTGCCTCTTGAGAGTAGATTACTTAACCAACCCCTGCTGGGGGGCTGAAATTCACCCCTCTGTGTTTGAATATCAGACTTTTGCAATGCCAAAACAGCCCTAATCAAAGTCACAAATAACATCTTCTGTATTTATGATCATGATGCATCCTCCTTAACTTCTTTGTAGCCTTTTACGCAGCGGACCACACCATCTTTCTACAGCACCTCTCCATTGTTTAGGTTAGGGGAACTGCCCTTACTTGGTTCCACTCTTGAATAATCCAGTTATAACCAGAACATTTCCAACAATGCTTTCTTTTCCCTCCCTTACATCATTGGCTCTGGGATCTCACAAGGGTCTATCCTTGGCGCACTCCTCTTCCTCATCCACTGCTGTCCCTTGGTAACGTCATCTGTCGTCATGGGGTTAACCTCCACATATACACTGATGGTTCACTACTCCACCAACCACTCAAATGCCTCTGTGTTGTCAGACTGCTTCTCTGACATTAAATCTTGGATGAGCTGCAGTTTCCTTCAGTTCAACATTGGGAATGGCTCCTGACACAAACTCTTCACTACCAGTTCCATGGCCACCATGACCTCAGTGTCATATTCAGCTCTGAATTGAGCTTTCAACCCCATATCCTGTCCATTATATTAACTGTCTACTTTCATTTGCATAACATCACACATTGTTGGCCCATCTGGTGCTGAAATTCTCGTCCAGGTCTTTGCCATGCCCAGATTTGACTATACCAATAATCTCCTGCCCAGCCTCCAGTTCTGCAAAGTTTACCTTCCACAAATCCGATCCCATCCAAACTCTGCTGCTCATATCCTTGTCTCAAATCCTACTCTCCCATCACCTACATTGCTTCCTTCCTAGTCCCCCAACATCTCAAATTTAAAATTCTCATCCTTGATTTTAAATCCCTCTCTATCTCTGTAATCTTCACCAGCCCTACTGACTTTCTCCCCCAAATCCCATAAACTCTTCAGATCTAGTCTTTTGCATCCCCTCCCCCTTGACCCCACAATTGGCAGCCATCTGTCTTTGCACCTGCCTCTCCTCCTTTAAGACCCTCCTTAAAACCCAAGCTTTTGCTCAGCCCTCCAAATAATTACTTGGCATCCACCTTTTACTGATTATGCCTCTGTGAAGCATCCCTGGGTTGTTTTTCTACGTTAAAGGTATTCTATAAGTGCAAATTGTGTTGTTTAAAAGATGTAGCAAATGGAAAAAAAACTGCAGTATAAGAGGGCAAGGGAAGAGAAATCCACTTCACAGTCAGAAAATTTTGATTGTCAATCACGTGCATCTTGTCACTTGAGATTTTTTTCTTTTTTTTTTCCAGGGAAGGGGCTAGAGAAGGGGAACACATCTCTCAGAATGGATTACCATCAGACCAGGAGTCCCCACGGGTTAGTTACCGCTCTCAAAACTACCAAACCTACAAAAACTTTCAGAACAGACGAGCTGGCAATGAATGGGCCCGATCTGGATTGTGAAATCCAAACCAATCATGAAAATAAATGTACCTTCTTAGACTAACCCATGCATTCATTCCCATTTAACTGCTGCTTTTCTCACCTGCTTTATTTATGCAAATCAGTTTCTTTAATTAATAATCTAGTTGAAGAGTATCCATCCATCTCACGCATTCATACTGCTTTTGGTCCTCTGCCATATATAATGGGCAGCAACTTATTTGGCAGCCTTGCATGGTAAGAGCAACCAAAACCTAACGTTTTTATGTCAAAATAAAAGCTTTCAAGTAGACATTCTCTGTCATAGATTAGCCAAATAACTCATCCCTGATGGAGCAGATTTTATATTACAGTTATAGGGATAAGTATAATTCATGAGACACGATGGCTCCTGTGTCACTGGAACTGGTGAACGTTTTGTTTGTGATGAGCAGCTATCCAAGCTTGAATAGTAGAGATGTGGGAAAGGACAAATGGTCTGGAGTTTGGTTTGATTACAATAGAAAATTAGGCAGGATTTAGCCATAACTTTCCTTCAGAAGATTAAGTGGCTGGGATGGAGTCCAAAGTAGGGCAAATTATTCCTGGTGTAAGAAAGGAATGAGATTTTGTTGTGTTATGTGTTTGTTTTGTTATGTAACTGAGTTTCTGGTATCAATTAGAGTAACAAAAAGGTACTAACTCAAGGTAGTGTGAATTTGAAAGTGATTGTGTAGCAACCTGGGACATTATTCATCTATCGCAGTAAAAACATAGCTCCTAGTTAAGGCTGGTATAGTTCAATTCTTGATTCAGGGGAAACGTGAACCCATTTGCACAAACCGATTGGGGAGCTGACTTCACCAGCTTCAACCATGTCAGCTAATTTTACAACTTTACAGGTGCTCCTTGCAAAACTGGAGCCTTGCACTTGGTGTCTAATGAAGTGGGTGGGGTGGAATTGGGGTGCATTGTGAGTGGAATGAATCCAAAGTATATAGCCCTTAAAAGAACTGTTCCTTAAAAGTAAAGGGATGAACCATTTAGTTAATTAAAATGTTGAAGCCTGCTTAAGGTTTTGAGATTAGCACAGCAGTTTTCAACCTTTCAACATGCAGATATTGTGGGGGGTTGAACAGGAGGAGGGGGCAATGATTGACTGGTAAGGTTAAAAGATCAAGCTATATAGCATAGAGGCACAAAACAAAATCTGGGTAAGTAGAAGATTAATGCTGCCCCGACACTCAATTGATGGCTGCAAAATGGATATTCTGCTGTATGAGGCAGGTGTGAGGAGAGTTGTCCTGTTTTGCACTCCAGTGCACCATACCTGGCAGGAAAGTGGTGACTCAACTGAACACCATCTACAGTGCCTGAAGGATCTGGAAACAGATGCATGAGAAGACAGCACCCTGCAAAGTCCTCCTCAGTAATCACTGGCGACATGCCAAAATTAGAAGAGCTGTCCCACAGACCAGTCATGCAACTGCCTGGCATTGTCATACTCACCGAATCATATCTTGCAGCCAATGTCCCAGACTCACCAGCAGGACAGACCTACCAGAGATGGCGGCACAGTGGTATACAGTCAGGACGAAGAGGCCCAGAAAGTCAACGTTGACTCAGGACCCCATGAAGTCTCATGGCATCAAGTCAAACACAGGCAAGGAAACCTCCTGCTGATTACCACCTATTGCCCTCCCTCAGCTGATGAATTGGTGCTCCTCCATGTTGAACACAACTTGGAAGAAGCACTGATGGAGCAAGGGACTGTACTCTGGGTGGGGGATGTCAATGTGCATCATCAAGAGTGACTTAGTAGCTCTAGTACTGACCGACTGGCCAAGTCCTGAAGGACATCTGCCAGATTGGGCCTGCGGCAGGTGGTGAGCGAACCAACATGACAGAAAAACCAACTTGACCTCATTCTCACCAATCTACAGTATTGGTAGGAGTGACCACCGCCGGTCCTGTGGAGACAAAATCCTCTCTTCACACTGAGGGCACCCTCCATCATGTTGTGTGGCACTACCACCGTGCTAAATGGGATAGATTCAGAACAGATCTAGCAGCTCAAAACTGGGCATTCATAGACACTGTGGGCCATCAGCAGCAACAGAATTGTATTCAACCACAATCTGTGACCTCATAGCCCGGCATATTCCACACTCTATTATTACCATTAAGTCAGGGCCCCAACCGTGGCTCAATGAAGAGTGTAGGTGAGCATAGCAGGACCAACAGCAGGCATACCTAAAAATGAGGTATCAACCTGCTAAATCTACAACAGTGGACTACATACATGCTAAACAGCAGAAGTAGCATGCTATAGCCAGAGCTAAGCGATCCCACAACCAAAGGATCAGATCAAAGCTCTGCGGTTTTGCCACATCCAGCTGTGAATGGTAGTGGGCAATTAAACAACTAACTGGAGGAGGAGACTCCACAAACATCTGCATCCTCAATGATGGCGAAGCCCAGATCATCAGTGCAAAAGACAAGTCTGAAGCATTTTCAGCCAGAAGTGCCAAGTGAATGATCCATCTCTACCTCCTCTGGATGTCCCCACCATCATAGTTTCCAGCCAATTTGATTCACTCCATGTGATATCAAGAAACAACTGAAGGCACTGGATACTGCAAAGGCTATGAGCCCTGACAACATCTCAGCTGTAGTACTGAAGACTTGCGCTCCAGAACTAGCTGCACCATTTGCCAAGTTATTCCAGTACAGCTACAACACTGGCATCTACCCAACAATGTGGAAAATTGCTCAGGTATGTCCTGTCCACAAAAAGCAGGACAAACTCAATCCAGCCAATTACTGCCCCATCAGTTCACTCTCGATTATCAGCAAAGCGGTGGCAGGTGTTGTCAACAGTGTTATCAAGTAGCACTTACACAAAAACAACCTGCTCACCGATGCTCAGTTTGGGTTCAGCCAGGGCCATTCAGCTCCAGACCTAATTACAGTCTTGGTACAAACATGGACAAAAGAGCTGTGTTTCGGAGGTGAAGTGACCACGACTGCCCTTGACATCAAGGCAGCATTTGACCAAGTGTGGGATCAAGGCGCCCTAGCAAAATTTAAGTCAATGGGAATCAGGGGGAAAACGCACCACTGGTTGGAGTCATACCTCGCACAGAGGAAAATAGTTGTGGTTGTTGGAGGCCAATCATCTCAGCTTTAGACATGGCTGCAGGAGTTCCTCAGAAGAGTGTCCCAGGCCCAACCATCTTCAGCTGCTTCATCAATGACCTTCCCTCCAACATACGGTCAGAAGTGGGGATATTTGCTGATGATTGTACAGTGTTCGGTACCATTCACAACTCCTCAGATACTGAAGCAGTCCATGTCTGCATGCAGCAAGACCTGGACAACATTCAGGCTTGGGCTGAGAAGTGACAAGTAGCATTCGCATCACACAAGTGCCAGACAATGACCATCTCCAACAAGAGAATATCTAACCATCTTCCCTTGACATTCAACGGCATTCCCATCATTGAATTCCCCATCAACATCCTGGGGTTACTAAAACCTTAACTGGACAAGCCATATAAATACTGTGGCAACAAGACTAGGTCAGAGGTTGGGTACTCTGCGGCGGGTAACTCACCCGCTGACTCTCGATTGCCTGTCCACCATCTACAAGGCGCAAGTCAGGAGTGTGATGGAATACTCTCCACTTGCCTGGATGAGTGCAGCTCCAACAACAGTCAAGCTCAACACCATCCAAGACGAAGCAGCCCACTTAATCGGCACCCTGTCCACCATCTTAAACATGCACTCCCTCCACTACCATTGCACAGTGGCAGCAGTGTACAATCTACAAGATGCACTGCAACAACTTGCCAAGGCTCCTTAGCACTTTCCAAACCTGCGACCTCTACCACCTAGAAGGACCAGGGCAGCAGATGCATAGGAACACCACCACCTTCAAGTTCCCCTCCAAGCCACACAGCATCCTGTCTTGGAACTATATCACCGTTCGTTCCTTCACTATCACTGAGTCAAAATCCTGGAGCTCCCTAACAGCAGAGTGGGTGTACCTACACCACATGGACTGCAGCAGTTCAAGAAGGAAGCTCACCACCACTTTCTGAAGGGCAGGTAGGGATGGGCAATAAATGCTGGCCTTTCCAGTGATGCTCACATCCCAAGAATGAATGAAAAAAAAAAGAATGTGGCATGGTAAGGCTAATCAACAGTACCAGGTTAGATGACACATGCCACAATGTGTAGCCTGTCAGTCTATTCCACATTTACTGCTGACCTACCATACCCTCACAAAAGTTTAACAGTTCTATCATAGCATCTTTTGCATATCTCAGTAGAACAGGTATTCAAGGTGGCATATACAATTGAAAGTGTAGCCATACTCATTTTCCATGGTCTTTGTTGTTGGACATGTAACAATCATCAGTGACCTCTTACACTTCAGAAAATGTACCAATGTGGTAACATTGGGTATGCATTCAGTATTCAGTGGGAAAGGAAATTAAAAAACCTGACAGACCAAAGCACCAGTTCCCTTTTCAATTCAGACGCTACCTGATATTGCAATGCTGGTCAGGAATGAGCCATAGATATACAAATTGAGAACAATAATGATTTTAACAATTGCTGGTAATACCATTAGTATGTTGCATGTTTGCTGCAGATGACAAAACTCTGTCCTGTTGACCTGTAGCAAGGTGCAGCACTTGGCCTCATTGGGCAGTCAGGTGTGTCACAGTCTGCAGAATGGTTTGGGCCTTCTGATCTCCCTGGCATATTCTCTTTCATTTTCTACCACCTTGACCATGAAAAAATATCCATTTGAAGTGTTTTAAAAGTAAGCTTACGTGAGAGTTTATTTAAAAAAAAGTTTTTCAAAAAAATACAATTCAGAAATATGGAACATTTCTAACAAACTGCACAATAAAGGTACTATAAACATTACCAAAAAAGACCCTTCCAAAGGGTACTTAGAATTCCTGCACTCATGAAGCTTCTGTTATGCAGCTACTCACCTGACATATAGTACTGTATAGTGCTTTTTCAGACTGAACCATCCCACGTCTACATTACAGAGTATCTTTGTTCATACTATTCATGGACGATAGACCATATTATTGCATTTGCAAAACATCAAGAGTACTATGGCTCTTATCTATGGTTTCACCTGTGGGCTTTTTTTTAATACTTAATCTGTCTCTATAGAGTTGTATGTTTACTTCGGGTGGATTAGAAAGGTTAATTTAAAACAGATTGGATGTATACTTGCAAAGAGATGTTAGTTAGATAAATTATGACAAGCACAATTCTATGCTTGTATAACTCTGGATTTCTCTGCTGTATGGCTTAATATTTAATTCTTTAATAGCAGTCACAACAAAACAAACAACATGAATTGTATTTGTAAACTTCAAATTATGAACTACAGTTTCTAAAATGAATATTTATTGAATGCTTGTCATCTTCAAATTGAGGGATGATACCTTAAGAATAGTTCAGTGGCTGTAGATGTGATGGTGATAGTTCTCGTACCCTGAATTGACATGCATTGTTGAGGGTCGAGGTAGTGAGACCAACACTACTCCAATTGAGTTGAGGGGTAACTGAACATATTTCTACAAGAGTACATAACAGTCCCCAATGGCAGTCTTCTTCCACTTTAGAGGTGTAAAAGAAATTTTCACTTGAGGTGATAATAGCAAAAGAAAACTTTTATTTCTGATTGGTACTGACTTCAGAGGAAAGCAAGACTCAGCACATGGTACTTCCACTTATAAATAATTCTGGAAAGGAGATTTGCTGAAGATTTTGGCTATTTCAGCTCTTGATTTTTTGTTTAAAGAAAGATAAGTTTTAATTGTGATTTTTAACTTAGCATTTTATGTTTTCATGCAAAAGCTCATTAGCTTTTATTTTTAAAAAATTCAATTTCAACATAAGAAAGGACCGGGGACATATACTATCGAAGGGGGTTAACATCAGTGAAAAAGTGGTTCCCTGCATTCTAATTGCACCAACTTTTTTGCTAACAGTGAAAATATCTCTCAAGAACACTATTTGATGATATGTCAGCACATAAGGATTTATTAACAAATTACTAGCATGTTTAGAAGTTACTAATTCAAGCCATCATCATCAAGGCTTTATCTTATATACATGTAACAAAGTTTACAGGGAGCACATTGACATCACTAAACAGTACCCAGAGCTATTAATGTATTTTTTCCTAACCAAATATTACAGAGCAACAGGTGTAAACCTTACGCTAAGTTGATGTTGAGTAACAAAGACTAAAACTTAAATTTTGTGTACATTTACTATATCGGCACATGCAATGGTTTTTTTGTAGATATAATGGAGTTATCGTATTGAGTTATTTTCACAATCTGCAGTGTAGCTAAATTACAGATGATTTCTTAGCATTTTCTTATAAACTCTGATTCAAATATTCTTTACTTCTCTGCATTTCCTGTACCACCTTCTAGTTTGTACCTTGTAGTGATTATTGTTGCAGTATTAATATGTTGTGTTCTTTTTCTGCACTGATGCTGTTGGATTGTGCATACCAGTACTGGAACTCTGCTTTGATGAATGGTTCATAAAGCGCTGTATGATGACAAATGTCCCATGTGTTGACACTTTTGTTAAATGAGATGTGTTGAAGCCTAAAAATTCTGGTAACAAAATTAACTTTATCCTAAGCAGCATCTAGACTCTGTTTTATAGCGGTAAGACAAAAAAAAATGCTGTTTTAAATGAATTGAGCTACTAACTAATGAGCTGTAAGCAGAATGTTTTTAACCAATTCTAAATTTTTATATATGAAAATCAGTTAGTTCTCAAATATTAAAAGGATTAATATTCTGGTTTGATCTTAATGACCTTAAGCAGTGTGCTTGATCAAATGCTTGTATTGTTTTGCCAAGATAATATCCCCTTTAAATAATGTTTTATTGGAATTTAATTTAGGCCCAGTTTAGAATTTTTTTGTCTGAAGATATTTTTCATACATTTTTGTCAAATGTAATCTGTCATTGAACCATCTTAATTGCTGTACACTGGCGAAGGTTGTTGATGCATTTTGTTTTCACCTTTAGTCACAGACTGTTCTTACTGCATGTTTGTTAATTTTGATTCAATTGTTGCAATGTCAGCCATCACCTATTTGAGCATTACAGCATTGCTACTAACACACATAAATGGAAAAATTCTGATGTATGTTTTGATTCTGTTGTAACGATCACTAGATTAACAAACCTGTCATTTTTGTTTTATAACAGCATTTTTGCATGCATTTAGCATGTTTTAAGCCTTAATTATTAAAGTTCACCTTACATTTGAATGTTTTGTTAACTTTGTGTTTTCAAAAGAACATTGTCATAATTTCTAACTTTTTTGCACATATTTTTCTCTCGATCAGATCTGTACATTTTTTAAGCAATGCTGTGAATAAATTTAAACTTAATCGGCCAGAGATCACAATAGCACAAATGTGCATTGTTCTGAAACCTGTAAGTTATTTCAGAGCTCTCACTTGTACTGTGTTGCAGCTTCTGAAGGCAAATTTCTTGGTTTAGAACGTGTAGATACTACAGTCAAAGATCAAGGCTTTATATGTTCTCTTGTCTTGTCTGTGTGTTCTCACTGAATTTACTAACACTGGTTTGATTTGTTGGTCCTGTCTACCATTTCATCGGCTTCCTTGTAATGTCTCCCATTAACTACCATTTTTTTTTACAGTAGAGGGCACCATTGTATTGAAGTAAAATGTTCTGTACAAAAGGTTCTTTACAGAACTGTCAACTTTGACCATGCAATGTTCACGCATATTGACGTAGCTTTTTATTCTATCAAATTTTGTAGAAAAGCATTGAGTGAGATAATGGTTAATTCAAGGAAAGTTGTCACTAAATGAGACTGTTAGAATTACCACATGTAGCAATTATGTGCCAGAGAAGACTGTTTAAGGGCATCTGTTTAAATAGAAATTACTTTGATATGAAATCTCTACAACCCCAAACTAACACAATAGAATGACAGTTGAAAGTTATTTTGTAATGACCAATTTTCTTTAGTATGTCAATTACTTGATTTTTCAGTTATTAATTTACACTGAGCTTAGGAATTGTTTACCAAATTAGTGTCAACTTAAAATGTGTAAGTTTTATTGTGTAAATTGTAGTCATTGAATGAGGTATAAAAGTACTTAAGCATGTTTATCGTGGACGTTTAGAAATAGGCTGTTTCTGTGGTGTTCAATTTTTCTAGAATCTAAGTAAACAGACACAAATTATGATTTCTGAGTGAAATGCTAACGGAATAAAGCAGCTAATTCTTGCTTTCCCTTTTTCTAAAAATAAGTTGCATGTGTAAAGTTGACGAGTCATCTTTGAATAGTCTAAAGAGCTATCAGTACAGTCTTGGTAATCCAACTATAGATGTTGAATGTGAACTAAATTTAAAAAGTTAGAAAGCAAAGAAGGAGATGATCAATCAGATTAATAAGGCATTACTATAGCCCACCTGAACTGAGAATTCATACACAACCCCTGCTCCTGGTGTAAAAAACATTCAAATGTTGCCTTGAGCTTTTACACTGGTGTGAGTTTGCAAATCTCTCAAAGTGTGCACATTTTTGATCTTTTAATTTAAACTAAAGCACCAGTACAAATCTAGTTGTAGTAAATTAGCTAATTACATACTGGTCAGTGTATGACTAGTCAACTGCTGCATCCACCTTGCAAATACAATTCAGAAAAACAAGAGAAAAGTATTGATAGCTCAAGAACCAAGAGTGATCTGAATTTCTGTGGCTAAATCTAGTGGAATTACAATTCAAATAATTTGGATGACTGGATTCTGAAGACACTCACCCTATCCAGATAGAAACTGCAGAGCTGTTGGAAGCTTGGCTGCTCTCTAGGTTATCAGGATCACACTGCAGCAAGCAACATGAACAACAAAGCAAGTAATGGACAAGACCTTGGGTCTGTGTGTTTTGGGGGTAAATAACTGTATTGGCTTTGAGTGACTTTCTTGGCTTTCTTTTTTAACAAAATTTCAAATCCATAATAGTTAAAATTACAATTACTCTGATTAAAATGCTGTTTGTATTGAGAACTGTGCTCCTTCCTTATCTTATCAAACTACAAATAACTAAACCTAGGTGGTGGTGTTGACCTGCATGATTTGATCTATAAAAGTTGAAATCTCTGCATGCCTGAATTATGTCTTGAATGAAAAGAGTGAATAAGCATAAGCAAAGTCTGAGCCATTAGAATGGGATAGTACAAGGCTTTTAAAGTACCTCGTCATTTATTTTTATGTCTGGTTTAGTCCACTGTCAAAATTTTCCACACGTTCCCATAACCATCTGAATGATGACCACTTTGGAATTAGTTTTTATTGAACTAATTCACCAAGTTATTTGGGAAAAGTACCCTTATTTGCTGACATTGAAAATAGACCTAAATTCTTGCGTCATAAGCTTTCCTTTCCATTTTAAAAGTACAGCTGCAGTGCTTTTTATTCTTTTGATTCTGCTGGAATGGTTTGGTGTTACATTTTTCACATTTCACATTTTCTCAGCAATGTCAGGATGCACGCATCCATTAAAATGTCACATCTGGATCTCCTTAAGATGATGTACAATAAGATGATGTGTTAATTTTAGTCCATCTGAGAAAAATAGAAAGAAAAAGAGGGAGGGAATACTTTTTTAAAAAAAGGCTTTTCTTAACACATTTTAAAAAAAAAAGAAAATCAGAAATCATTATAGACTTTGTTTATACTCATTCCATATACATAACAGTTTACCTTGTCCAGGTCACTGTTAAAGTTGCCGTGTGCTTAGTCTCACTGAATGAAAAAGAATATTGTTGTGCAAGAATGTTTTAAATCTGCTTCACAATTAGAGGCTGCTGTTACATGTCAGTCATGTCCATCTCAGGTTACAGGAGCTTTTGGTAATTCACCAAAGGGTGAAATTCCTCTTAATTTTAGGAATAAAGTTTTTCACAAGGAGCACTACTCCTGTTTTTTTCCCTAAAATTAGTAATGCCAGGAACTTACTCCATTCCCTCACCCACCACAAGATTTTGAAAATTCCTAAGGCAACAACTCATACTGAGGTACATATGCACCAGTAACTTTCTGGTACCTCATTTTAGTTGCCACATATAAACTCAAAAAGCAAGTGTTGGCACTAGCTATTTGACTATGGTGACATTTACCATTATGCTTGCTCTTCTCTTCACCCAATGTCCACAAACATGCAATTCGAGCACAAATCAATGGCTAGGGATCTGGAGTTAAAATCCTGGTTAACTTTTTCTCCTACTTAGTACTGGAGTGCTGTTATCTCTTCAGTTAATTCCACTCACGACATAAATCTAAGAACATTAGTCACTTAATTCAGTGTCACACTGCACTGTGCAGGTGTCCGCACAGCCTTTAGGAGGTGGTCATTAACCCATAGGAATTCTTAAATAATGAATGTTCCATTGTGACTCAATCCATTGAATATATCAATACCTACACTGCATAAACCAATAATGAAATTTTCAGTGCATGAAGAATACAGAGCCTCAGATATCAATGTGTTTGGTTTCAGTCTATTTTTGGACTATCTTAAAACAGTGATTCATTCATTACCTGTTGAATCTAGGTGTCTGAGACAATTGAAACAAATGAGATGGTGAATGGCGCCACTGAACAGAGAACCAGTTCCAAAGAACCCAGCCCTGCAGCTTCACCAACTTCAGATCGTAAAACCAAGACCTCACCTTTGCAGTCCCAATCTGCTACTTTACCTGTCAAGTCACAAGAAACTCCGTCAGCACAGATGGAGGGCTTCCTGCATCGCAAGCATGAATGGGAAACCCACAATAAGAAAGCATCAAGCAGGTTACATCAATTTCTCAAAGTACACATTTCTGTGAAGTAGCTTGAATCTGGTCTTTTTAATGTAATTCTATTTTTATGTTCAAGAGTAGAAATCCTTCTTCTGTTGACCTGCACCTCTGGTAGCCGAGAGGCTGGGGTATCTGCTCTCAGGTCTTCTGCACTCCTGCTATGAACTGGGAGTTTAATGTGCAAAATCAAACCAGGGACAACTCTTTTCTGCCCACCAACCACCTGCCATCAACCTTGATCTTTTCTTGCTATGCCTGTGTTTGTACCTCTCCATAGCAACGTACCCTCTAATTTCTTTTTATGCTGCACAGGCTGTTTAAGTGTGCAGGTCCTTTAAATTATTTTGGGCGGTCGCACACACGCAGTAACTTTAAAAGGCTGACTTGTGCGCAACCTGTGTGGGAACTTTTGGGTCATGGCCACACAGTTTTAGGGGAACGTTGCTCCGTAATAGTCTGCCTGTGATCAGTAGTTCTCCAGCACTGGTGCTCAAATAAGACAGCAAATAATTATTTTATGAGTATTATAGTACTATCGTAATCTAGTATGTATATATAGGGCTTCTATAGAATACAAAATAATTGAGAAGTTTGAAAATTGTTCTTATAAAGTGTGGAAAAGGTGTCAGTCTAGAGATAATCTATTAAAAGTTCAAACAGATTCTGGAAAGAGGATCTGATCAATACTATCTAGCAGATATACATAGAATTTACAAAATATTTGCTGCTTATTTAATCGCCAGTAAAGCATTCAACATAGGGAATCCCCTTACTGAGTAAATGCAAAACCAGGGATAATACTGAACCAGACCAAGGAGATCCTAAGTTCAATTCTCAATCTGTTCTAAGCCAGTTGACGTCAGTCAGGTTGACCATTGGATACTACAGTTGAAGTAAAGAAAGGAACAGTCAGCCAGAAATATCACTCTCAAGCACTCTCCAGTGACCTATACTGGAAAGCACTTGTGTGCATGCTGCATAAAGACAGAACTGGGTTCGGCTCTTGTGTTAGTTAACCTCAGCAGGCTATTCACATGAAGAATGGCAACTTGAGCAAAATACTGACGGCTGATTGCACCCATGAAACTGTACCTAGAGTGAGTCTAGGTCCTGAAGAGAAAAGAAAAGTGAAACATTTTTAATTCAGCATTATGACTTTACAGTGTTTCATAATTCTCAGTTTGATTATATAAATGTCAGTGTGTTCTATTGATGACTGATATTAATTTTTTCATTTTTCAGATCTTGGCACAATGTTTACTGTGTGATAAACAACCATGAGATGGGCTTCTATAAAGATGCAAAGAATGCTAGTTCAGGTATCACATATCATGGTGAGGTCCCAATTAGCCTAAAGGAAGCACTGTGTGAAGTAGCTGTTGACTATAAGAAGAAGAAGCATGTCTTTAAACTAAAGTAAGTGCTTTCTTATTTATTCTATCTTCCTGTGCTAGACACATGAGATTTATTCCCTCCACATCCATTCCAAATCAGTTAAACTTCATGTCATAGATAGTTTAACATTTTTTAATACATTTCATGGGCCTTTATTAAATAAAGAAGCCACATAAAGGAGATTTTTTTTTAAACTGTAATACCGAAAATCTGAAATAATACAGGAAATTCACAGCAGCTCAGTCAACTCCTAAAAGAGAAAATAGGCTAACATATTTAGCATAGAACTGAAAGATTTATTCAAACCTAGATGAAATAGTCAAAAACGTGACAGTAGGAAGTGGCTAAGTGAACTTAGGGATTTTCTGATGGTATTGATTTATGCCTGTCCTCAATAAACAACAGGTAAATCATTCCAAATTAAATGCAGCCATATCCGATTCCTTTTGGAAATTGCTATGCTGATGAATGGCTGTGTCTTGTTCACACAGATCTGCAAACACTTATATCAGTACTTGAATTATTTGCATAAATTTCCATTCAAGCTCATTCTGATCAGCGTCTGTATTTTTTAAAAAGTAGGTATACTGGGAGCCCAACGGCTCTGTACATTTATGTACATGGGTCACACAGAGCAATTTGTAACCTGCTGATTGGTCAGACACATTTACTTCTTGTCTCAATAACATAAAATGCTTTACTTTTACCAATCTTCAATAGTGACCTCTGAGTGACGTGGTAAGTTCAAGCACTGGCTCTGTTCTCTGTGCAACAAAATGGTGCAGATGGATGCCTGTGGTGTTTCTTTATTGTAATCTGTTCCCCTCCTTTATGGAAGGTACTGCCTCTCCTTGCCTGGGTATAGTTCTAGAGATGCTAGATGCCCTACAGTACCTCACTCAAGTGGCCGACATTCATGTGTGAGCCTCAACAATGACTGTCTGTCAGTCAACAGGCTCTTCAAACCAAAAGGGCCTGCCAATCGTTTTTGACCAATATTCAACCACATACACACAAACCAGCAGGGATCACTGGATAGTGACCTATGCACCCTTACAATGCTTTTCTCCTTCTCTACCCTAACCCTGAGGCACTGAGACAGTTTCTGGCAGTTTCTACCCTTGCTGAGGTCAACTAATTCATTTCAGCTCGAGGATTGAATCTAGAACCTTTCTAGTTTGTAGGGCTCTTTGTAATGGGGAGGATATGTGGTCAAGCTGATCAATTATTGATAAAATGGAGAAAAGCAGCATTTAATAAAAACAATAGGAAGTTGGTGTTTAGTACATGATTCTGCATTTCTGTTTAATCTATACTGTCGATGAATGTAAAGCTGAATTGACATTTCTTATAGATAGTTGCAAGTATTTTGTAAATAACCAAGCATATGCCACCAGATATACAAAGACACATATACCAGTCTATTTTCTGTTCAGTCCTGACCTCCCGAAGATGATGCTGGGGTACAGTTCCATAAATGGCAGTTGCCCTCCAGTATTTCACACAAAGTGTCTGTCAGCATGCTATTGATCATGGGAGCATCCTTGGTCTTTTTTTCTTGTTAAAACACACACGCATACAAGCTGAAGAATATTCTCTTTTTTTTAGCTTGTGGGCACTGCGGCTGTAACTTAGTGTTGACTAGGGGTCAAACTTGGAGCTTTGCTGTTAGGTTTATGTTGCAACAAATATAATGTGTGTCTTTTTGTTAAAAACAGGCTGAGCGATGGCAATGAATATCTCTTTCAAGCCAAAGATGATGTAAGTTTCTAAATCTGTCATGAACAAAACTTGGCATCTATTATCTTGTTTGCATTTTTACTATTCAGGTTAATTTTATTCCTCATTAACATTTTCCTGAATCTTTGATACTCATTATTTATTTCTCTGTGTTTATAAACCTTTTTTAACTGGAGTTAATAGATGTATATAAAGTCATTCCTGTGCAATGCACTTTGTCCAGTCATACATAGTTTATTTACTGATGCATAGCACAACGTATTGACGTAGTTACTATGTAACATCTTTTAACTTAGTGACTACTTATTTCATTAAACAGGAGGAAATGAACAGCTGGATTCAAGCTATCACTTCAGCTGTGTCTACAGATAAGAGCGAGGCAACTCCAAGCAGCCAGAGTACCCCAGCAGCTAGCCGTGCACAGACCCTGCCAGCCAGTGTTGTGTTGACCGGTGAATCCAGCCCTGGCAGACGAGAGAAAGATAAGGAGAAAGACAAAGAGAAGAGATTCAGTCTGTTTGGCAAGAAGAAGTAGAGCAGCTCAGTAGCCTGCACTTCTCACAATACCAACAACTCCAGCATGAACGTTTAGAACCAGTACATTACACTCTGTGCCTAATGTCCCTCAAGCCAGCTGGTTTTAATTTACAGAGAGCATCAGAGTGTTGCTAATCTGTAGAATGTGAGGTGCATTGGGCAGTTTTCATTTAAAAATGAAAGGACCAGTTGTTGATGATTTGTATGTAGTTTAGGGTCCAAATATCTAAATTTCTCCTCAATTTTGTGAGGCTGTCTTGGAAGTAAAACAACCTACATCCATGTGCTACTGGAATGCAAGGCAGCAGTGCTTTTCAAAACTTTTATTGTGCACATGGACTGTGTATTAAAAAAAAATTAAAAATACTTGTCCAATTCCATTTATTAAAATTGCTATCCTGAGTCTTGGCTAGTAGAAACTTCCATTTCCATTTATTTAAAAAGTATATTGTATCATCTTTGCTATAACAAAAAGCAAATGTGCATTAATTTGCATTTTAATAAAAAAAAATCATGTTAGCCTGGCAGCAGATATTAACAAAAATTGCTGGGTCTTTGTGCAGCAAGCGTGAATAAAGAATGTTGGTATATAAGAATGAATTAGTATACTGATTCACTTTTAAATAATCTGTAATTTTAACTTTTTTGTTGCTCAGTTGCATTATACTGTATGTTTCAAATAATTCTAGTACAAAGTATAAAACTTTAGATGTATATTAAAAACCTTTCAAGGCATTGATGTTAAGTGTTGAAGTGGGGACTCAATCTCTGGAAAAGTAATGTTACTCAAATGGTTACTTGCTTGTTGGCTAAAGCACTGCGTGTCATAATTTTGCTACATTACCTTACTATTTGATACATAGTGTATTTCTGTCATTGTAACTATTGTAATGAAAATTTCATCTTACTGCACAATCAGGATACATAATAGGAATGAATCCTTGCGAAGACTGGGCCCGTAGTCATGTAGTACAACAGGCTTTCAGTTGTATGGGACTGCACCTGTAGACTTTTACCCTATCTGTTAAAAATGTGCGATGTCATTAAATGCTTTTAAAACTTATTGTGCCATGGGTATTCTTGTATAAGTTTCAATAAACCTTCTGTTTCAGAGCTAAATGCAGTTTGTGTACATTATAGGAACTTCTGCCTCAATATATGTCACATCTATGTTCTAACTCATGTATATAATCAGTAAGTTTATCACTTTGGAAAGACCCTTGCCAATTTCCCAGGTCCTGAACCACAGTAAATTAGATGCAGGGTAGAAATGTCTAACAATAATGTGTATTAATCTAAAGTGGCTAAGGATATGTGCACCTATATTTTAATTTCCCACACTTGTAATCCTTGTTTGAGAGTGCCCAATGTTTGCCTAATTGCAGGCAGCTTTATGTTGTTGACACTACTCTTCTTTGATCAGACATAAACCTAATCTAAAATTTATATGGCCAATTTCAATAGCTAGATGTTAATGTCCTGCCCAAAGCTGGCTGTTGTAAGTGCTATTGGCCACAAAGATCTTATCCCAGAACACATAGTTTAAGGATTGTAAGACTTATCCACTTGGATAGAATCTAAAATAAAAGCAAAATACTGCGGATGCTGGAAATCTGAAACAAAAACAAGAAATGCTGGATTCACTCAGCAGGTCTGGCAGCATCTGTGGAAAGAGAAGCAGAGTTAACGTTTCGGGTCAGTGACCCTTCTTCGGAACTGACAAATATTAGAAAAGTCACAGATTATAAACAAGTGAGGTGGGGGTTGGGCAAGAGATAACAAAGGAGAAGGTGCAGATTGGACCAGGCCACATAGCTGACCAAAAGGTCACAGAGCAAAGGCAAACAATATGTTAATGGTGTGTTGAAAGACAAAGCATTAGTACAGATTAGGTGTGAATATACTGAATATTGAACATCAGCAAGTGCAAACCTGAAGAAAAACAACCTGAAAAAAACAGTGGGTAAGCAAACTGAACAAACTAAGATGAAATGAAATAAATGCAAAAAAAGATTGTAAAAAATGTAAAAAGGAATGCAGAAAAAATAACTAAAAATGACTAAAAATGAAAGTAAAGTGGGGGGCTGTCATGCTCTGAAATTATTGAACTCAATGTTCAGTCCGGCAGGCTGTAGTGTGCCTAATCGGTAGATGAGATGCTGTTCCTCGAGCTTGCGTTGATGTTCACTGGAACACTGCAGCAATCCCAGGACAGAGATGTGAGCATGAGAGCAGGGGGGAGTGTTGAAATGGCAAGCAACCGGAAGCTCAGGGTCCTGCTTGCGGACTGAGCGGAGATGTTCCGCAAAGCGGTCACCCAGTCTGCGCTTGGTCTCCCCAATGTAGAGGAGACCACACTGTGAGCAGCGAATACAGTATACTACATTGAAAGAAGTACAAGTAAATCGCTGCTTCACCTGAAAGGAGTGTTTGGGGCCTGGGATAGTGAGGAGAGAGGAGGTAAATGGGCAGGTATTACACCTCCTGCGATTGCAAGGGAAGGTGCCCTGGGACGGGGACGAGGTGGTGGGGGTAATGGAGGAGTGGACCAGGGTGTCGCGGAGGGAACGATCCCTTCGGAATGCTGACAGGGGAAGGGAGGGGAAGATGCGACTGGTAGTGGCATCACGCTGGAGGTGGCGAAAATGGTGGAGGATGATCCTTTGGATATGGAGGCTGGTGGGATGAAAAGTGAGGACAAGGGGAACCCTGTCACGGTTCTGGGAGGGAGGGGAAGGGGTGAGGGTAGAGGTGCGGGGAATGGGTCGGACACGGTTGAGGGCCCTGTCAACCACAGTGACGGGAAATCCTCGGTTGAGGAAAAAGGAGGTCATATCAGAAGCACCGTCATGGAAGGTAGCATCATCAGAGCAGATGCGTCGGAGACGGAGAAACTGGGAGAATGGAATGGAGTCCTTACAGGAGGTAGGGTGTGAAGAAGTGTAGTCGAGGTAGCTGTGGGAGTCAGTGGGCTTATAATGGATATTGGTAGACAACCTATCCCCAGAGATGGAGACAGAGAAGTCGAGGAAGGGAAGGGAAGTGTCAGAGATGGACCATGTAAAGGTGAGAGAAGGGTGGAAATTGGAAGCAAAGTTGATAAAGTTTTCTAGTTCGGGGCGGGAGCAGGAAACGGCACCGATACAGTCATCAATGCACCGGAAAAAGAGTTGGGGGAGGGGGCCTGAGTAGGACTGGAACAAAGAATGCTCGACATATCCCACAAAAAGACAGGCATAACTAGGACCCATGCGGGTACCCATAGCGACACCTTTTACTTGAAGGAAATGCATGGAGTTGAAGGAGAAGTTGTTCAATGTGAGAACAAGTTCAGCCAGGCGGAGGAGGGTGTTGGTGGATGGGGACTGGTTGGGCCTCTGTTCCAGGAAGAAGCGGAGAGCCCTCAAACCATCCTGGTGGGGGATGGAGGTGTAGAGCGATTGGACGTCCATAGTGAAGAGGAGGCGGTTGGGACCAGGAAACTGGAAATTGTCAAAATGACGTAGGGCGTCAGAAGAGTCACGGGTGTAGGTGGGAAGAGACTGGACCAGCGGAGAAAAGATAGAGTCTAGATAGGAAGAAATAAGTTCAGTTGGGCAGGAGCAGGCTGACACAATGGGTCTGCCGGGACAGTCCCGTTTGTGGATTTTGGGAAGGAGGTAGAAGCGGGCTGTCCGGGGTTGCGGGACTATGAGGTTGGAAGCTGTAGAGGGAAGATCTCCAGAGGAGATGAGGTCAGTGACAGTCCTTTGGACGGTGGCTTGATGTTCGGTGGTGGGGTCATGGTCCAGAGGGAGGTAGGAAGAGGTGTCTGTGAGTTGGCGTTGAGCTTCTGCAAGGTAGAGGTCGGTACGCCATACAACAACAGCACCACCCTTGTCTGCAGGTTTGATGACCATGTCGGGGTTAGACCTGAGAGAACGGAGTGCCTCAAGTTCAGAGGGGGACAGGTTAGAGTGAGTGAGGGGGGCAGAGAAATTGAGACGACCAATGTCTCGCCGACAGTTTTCAATGAAGAGATCAAGAGCATGCTCACATCTCTGTCCTGGGATTGCTGCAGTGTTCCAGTGAACATCAACGCAAGCTCGAGGAACAGCATCTCATCTACCGATTAGGCACACTACAGCCTGCCGGACTGAACATTGAGTTCAATACTTTCAGAGCATGACAGCCCCCCACTTTACTTTCATTTTTAGTCATTTTTAGTTATTTTTTCTGCATTCCTTTTTACATTTTTTACAATCTTTTTTTGCATTTATTTCATTTCATCTTAGTTTGTTCAGTTTGCTTACCCACTTTTTTTCAGGTTGTTTTTCTTCAGGTTTGCACTTGCTGATGTTCAATATTCAGTATATTCACACCTAATCTGTACTAATGCTTTGTCTTTCAACACACCATTAACATATTGTTTGCCTTTGCTCCGTGACCTTTTGGTCAGCTATGTGGCCTGGTCCAATCTGCACCTTCTCCTTTGTTATCTCTTGCCCAACCCCCACCTCACTTGTTTATAATCTGTGACTTTTCTAATATTTGTCAGTTCCGAAGAAGGGTCACTGACCCGAAACGTTAACTCTGCTTCTCTTTCCACAGATGCTGCCAGACCTGCTGAGTGAATCCAGCATTTCTTGTTTTTGTTTCAGATTTCCAGCATCCGCAGTATTTTGCTTTTATTTTAGTGTTTAATTCACTGCCACTTCTCTTCCAGGAATGCCTACCTTGAAGAAGTTCTGCTCTTCTCTCCGACGGGATTTTCGTTTGTCTCTTTTACCTTGTTCACCTTCATTGCTTTCTATTTCCCTCCTGGTGTTTGATAAGGTATCTACCAAAACTCGTTTTCACAGCCACATCTCCTTCCTCAGTGACTGTCTCCGGCTCCGACTGATTCCACGTGGATTCCAACTGCAGTTTCACCCATCATGCTTTGAAACCTCCCAGGATCACAGGTATCTCCGAGAAATACAACGTTCCTCGGACTGCTACTCTCGCCGCATCCTGAGATCCACACTCAGTGCTATGCGCCGCCATATGCACACACTGGACCTCTCTCTCCAGCAGCACCGTCTCACCTTATCTCAAAGCTGTTCTACTCCGCAGTTTCATCTCATCTTACGTCTCATCCGACGCATTAACAAAAAACTTTTTTTCTTCCTTTCAGGTGTTAAGGAACGCAAACTCCAGCAGCTGATGGGGACTAATGCCCCTCCAGATCCTCCTCCCGCTTCACTTCCCTCTGACCCCACCCCTTCTGATCTGACCCCTTGCCGTGTATTCACTAAACCCTCTGACCTCCCCCTCTCTGATGCTGAGCGTTCTGTACTCAGCAAAGGTCTCAGTTTTATCCCCTTACGCCCCCACCTCAATGAATTTCGCGCTCGGCATGACGTTGAGCTCTTCTTCCGTCGCCTCCGCCTCCGGGCTCACTTCTTCGACCAGGAGTCCTCCCCCCGACCAGCAGACCCATTCACCCGCCTCCAGCATTCTCCCTCTACCTGGACCCCTCACCCTGGCCTCTTACCCGCTCTTGATCTCTTCATTGAAAACTGTCGGCGAGACATTGGTCGTCTCAATTTCTCTGCCCCCCTCACTCACTCTAACCTGTCCCCCTCTGAACTTGAGGCACTCCGTTCTCTCAGGTCTAACCCCGACATGGTCATCAAACCTGCAGACAAGGGTGGTGCTGTTGTTGTATGGCGTACCGACCTCTACCTTGCAGAAGCTCAACGCCAACTCACAGACACCTCTTCCTACCTCCCTCTGGACCATGACCCCACCACCGAACATCAAGCCACCGTCCAAAGGACTGTCACTGACCTCATCTCCTCTGGAGATCTTCCCTCTACAGCTTCCAACCTCATAGTCCCGCAACCCCGGACAGCCCGCTTCTACCTCCTTCCCAAAATCCACAAACGGGACTGTCCCGGCAGACCCATTGTGTCAGCCTGCTCCTGCCCAACTGAACTTATTTCTTCCTATCTAGACTCTATCTTTTCTCCGCTGGTCCAGTCTCTTCCCACCTACACCCGTGACTCTTCTGACGCCCTACGTCATTTTGACAATTTCCAGTTTCCTGGTCCCAACCGCCTCCTCTTCACTATGGACGTCCAATCGCTCTACACCTCCATCCCCCACCAGGATGGTTTGAGGGCTCTCCGCTTCTTCCTGGAACAGAGGCCCAACCAGTCCCCATCCACCAACACCCTCCTCCGCCTGGCTGAACTTGTTCTCACATTGAACAACTTCTCCTTCAACTCCATGCATTTCCTTCAAGTAAAAGGTGTCGCTATGGGTACCCGCATGGGTCCTAGTTATGCCTGTCTTTTTGTGGGATATGTCGAGCATTCTTTGTTCCAGTCCTACTCAGGCCCCCTCCCCCAACTCTTTTTCCGGTGCATTGATGACTGTATCGGTGCCGTTTCCTGCTCCCGCCCCGAACTAGAAAACTTTATCAACTTTGCTTCCAATTTCCACCCTTCTCTCACCTTTACATGGTCCATCTCTGACACTTCCCTTCCCTTCCTCGACTTCTCTGTCTCCATCTCTGGGGATAGGTTGTCTACCAATATCCATTATAAGCCCACTGACTCCCACAGCTACCTCGACTACACTTCTTCACACCCTACCTCCTGTAAGGACTCCATTCCATTCTCCCAGTTTCTCCGTCTCCGACGCATCTGCTCTGATGATGCTACCTTCCATGACGGTGCTTCTGATATGACCTCCTTTTTCCTCAACCGAGGATTTCCCGTCACTGTGGTTGACAGGGCCCTCAACCGTGTCCGACCCATTCCCCGCACCTCTACCCTCACCCCTTCCCCTCCCTCCCAGAACCGTGACAGGGTTCCCCTTGTCCTCACTTTTCATCCCACCAGCCTCCATATCCAAAGGATCATCCTCCACCATTTTCGCCACCTCCAGCGTGATGCCACTACCAGTCGCATCTTCCCCTCCCTTCCCCTGTCAGCATTCCGAAGGGATCGTTCCCTCCGCGACACCCTGGTCCACTCCTCCATTACCCCCACCACCTCGTCCCCGTCCCAGGGCACCTTCCCTTGCAATCGCAGGAGGTGTAATACCTGCCCATTTACCTCCTCTCTCCTCACTATCCCAGGCCCCAAACACTCCTTTCAGGTGAAGCAGCGATTTACTTGTACTTCTTTCAATGTAGTATACTGTATTCGCTGCTCACAGTGTGGTCTCCTCTACATTGGGGAGACCAAGCGCAGACTGGGTGACCGCTTTGCGGAACATCTCCGCTCAGTCCGCAAGCAGGACCCTGAGCTTCCGGTTGCTTGCCATTTCAACACTCCCCCCTGCTCTCATGCTCACATCTCTGTCCTGGGATTGCTGCAGTGTTCCAGTGAACATCAACGCAAGCTCGAGGAACAGCATCTCATCTACCGATTAGGCACACTACAGCCTGCCGGACTGAACATTGAGTTCAATAATTTCAGAGCATGACAGCCCCCCACTTTACTTTCATTTTTAGTCATTTTTAGTTATTTTTTCTGCATTCCTTTTTACATTTTTTACAATCTTTTTTTGCATTTATTTCATTTCATCTTAGTTTGTTCAGTTTGCTTACCCACTGTTTTTTTCAGGTTGTTTTTCTTCAGGTTTGCACTTGCTGATGTTCAATATTCAGTATATTCACACCTAATCTGTACTAATGCTTTGTCTTTCAACACACCATTAACATATTGTTTGCCTTTGCTCTGTGACCTTTTGGTCAGCTATGTGGCCTGGTCCAATCTGCACCTTCTCCTTTGTTATCTCTTGCCCAACCCCCACCTCACTTGTTTATAATCTGTGACTTTTCTAATATTTGTCAGTTCCGAAGAAGGGTCACTGACCCGAAACGTTAACTCTGCTTCTCTTTCCACAGATGCTGCCAGACCTGCTGAGTGAATCCAGCATTTCTTGTTTTTGGATAGAATCTAATCCTGTCATTATTTTAAAGACCTCAATTATGTCCCCACAAAGTCTGCAT
Source organism: Heterodontus francisci (assembly GCF_036365525.1). NCBI lineage: Eukaryota > Metazoa > Chordata > Chondrichthyes > Heterodontiformes > Heterodontidae > Heterodontus > Heterodontus francisci. Next base: position 66,267,020 of record NC_090383.1, on the reverse strand, counting down.
TTTTCTGAGTAAAAGGCCCCAGTTTTCTGCCTGTCCTGACAACTAAAGGCCCTTAAATTAATTATCAAGTAAATGACCATTTTTTTTTTTTTAGTGCCTTTATACACCCCACCATGTGAAGGAATCACAATTGGAGGCAATATTCTAGATGAGGCCAAACTAAGTTCTTGTACAAGGTAAGAACTGAACTTCTAGTTTTATATTAATGTCCTGGTGTTCATTCGAACATCTTCTGTGGTTTTGCAACAGCATCATAACACTGGTAATGGACCTTCAATATGTCATGAACTACAAGCTCTAGGTTCTTCTGCTCAGCACCCTTGACCAATTATTTAACATCAGGCCCTAACTCCTGCAAGTCATCGGCAAACTTGTCGATACTGCACCAATGCCTTCATACTGATCATTAATAAGGATGGTACTGAACAATGGACCTAACAAGGATGCTTTTGGGACTCCACTAGTAAATAGCCCCAAGCAGAGCTGATATGATTAATAACCGCCCCCTGTCTATGTGATGTAACCAATTTGGTATCCAACCTAGAATCTTCTCTCACATTCTACAAGAAAACTTAGCAACCATTTTTCACATCTTTATCAAAGGTTTTTTGAATGCAATCAGTGAGAGCTTCAAGCACACTCAAGTCAGGTTTGGCATAACCAGAAGAATTAATAGGCTCCTTAATCTGCTGTAACAGCACCATTTCCAATGTTGGAAGAACACCCCACCCAACTGCACCAGAGTGACTTTTTTTTCATTTCTTCGTGTAAGAGTATCAAGCAGTGCCAAATTAGGGACAGATTTTGTGATGTATTTATGTTCCCACTAGTAATTGGGCATCACGTAAGATTTTTATAGCAACCTGACAGGAGCCTTTCATCCCATCAGTCTATATATATATATATATATGTATATGCACAGATATAATCCAGCTGTATTTCTCCTTGATTCCATTACAAGAAATAAAAAGCAGGAACAAAACACTTAGATTTAAGAATAGACTACACACTAGTTTAGAAGTTCAGAATTCAGGTGAACTGGCCCCACAGCATGCTCTACTTTATAGAAGGAAAATTCTGCAGGGCTTACTGACTGGCCTCTCCCCTTCACATGCTTTTTTAAAATTCATTCTTGTGATGTGGGGGTTGCTGGCAAGGATGGCATTTATTACCCATCCCTAGTTGCTCCAAGAAAATGATGGCCAGCCTTCTTACTCGTTGAGGTTTGATAATTCTGAGTGACTTGCTAGGTCATTTCAGAGGAGAGTTGAGTTTGCCAAGTTGTTGTAGGACTGGAGTCATAAAGGCAAAATTGGGTACAGATAGCAGATTTCCTTTCATAAGCATATTAGTGAACGAGTTTGGTTATTTAACAACATCTGACAGCTTTATGATCACTTACTGATACCAGTTTTTAATTTCCAGATTATCAACAGAACTAACATTCTCAAACTGCAAAGGTGGGATTTGAATTAACATTCTCTGAGATTAGTTATGATTATGATTTGAGACTAAAGGAAAATCCCAAGGCATTTTATAAGTATATTAAGGGCAAGAGGATAACCAAGGAAAGAGAAGGGCCCATTAGGGACCAAAGTGG